>NC_064626.1:1037964652-1038267682 GCF_023864275.1 Schistocerca cancellata
GCTCATTTTGAATTTTAGCACTGCATAACAAGTCTATCATTATAAGGAACAAAACGTTCTTTGCTCCATGAAAATTGTTTAAGTAATAACAAAGTTATAAGCAATTTTTATCCTCCTAGTACCGAGCAGCAATTGAAAATATGTATCTCTTTTGTTTCGAAACTACAGTTTATAAATATGTGACTTTCTCCCTCTGAGTTAATTTTATTCAGTGACGTTTCGTTCATTTCCATATTTAAAACATATTAAAATTTATTCGTAGTTTTTGCACTCAGTTTCATTGGGATTAATGTGAACCCAACGTAAACTGTTTGTTTGTTCTTGGAATGTAACGTTTAGGAAAACAGAATGATAAATGACAGACTGAACAGCTGTTACACGAAACACCTGCAACAATGAAAATATTGTTTCCCGCTTATTTTGTACTTATTGTTACGGTTTCTTGCATCAGATATTGTTGTACATTTAGTAGTACCACTGGGGCCAATAATGACCTTAACCACATTTTAAAATCGTATCTCCCTCACTTTATAATCTATTTTTCTTTTCTTCATAAATATGACTTTCTCTGTTTGAGTCATTCGTATTCATCGATGTTTTGTTTAGTTTTATATTTACAAAACACCAAAATTTATTCATGATTTTTTTCACTGAGTACCCCTGTGGGCAACATGACACCAGTCTAAACTTCTTTTTGTTTCTTGAACGTAATATTTATGAAAATAGAATCATTACTGTTACGTTGGACAACTGTAATGTATATTTTTATGTTAGTTCGTTAAAATACTGCCGATATACTCCGTGTAAATTACTTGGGGTCAGTATGATCCCAGTGGTAATCAGTGAGACAAAAAGATCCTGGTAGTAGAAGGGTCAAAAGGGACTTAATTCTCCACACGTGCAACACATATGATTGTCATACACTTGTCAACTCTTGTGTGCTGTAGGATAGGACTGGGGGAGTATGCACTTGCTTTTATTTGTTTGAACGCACCATGTCGCTCCGCTCTCGGAATACACAAGGACACCGACCGCCCCGTGCAGCGCCAGTCTACCGGTAGGTCAGCACGAGTCCAGCCGGCCGCGTGCTGAGGCAGATTACTGAGCGTGCCCGACGTCCTAACCCAGCAGCGCCGAATATACAGCTGACGAGGAGAACACTGCAAGTGCCATAACTCGATCTTCCGGAAACTTCGCTCAGTGGAAGACGGGCCAAAAGCGAATACGAGTCTCAGCTTACCCATAGATAGTCGGGCCTTTCTGAGAAAACGACGATCAAAGTTTTCGAGGTACTTTATGTGCCTTTTAGCGAGTAAACAATTCAGTTGAAGTGTTGGCCCAGTGGCGTCCCGGTTTCACAGTTTTTGAGCCCCGTGCTCGAAACGAGGTTCTTATTTTAATTTTTGTTTTTCATTCATTTACCCATGCCCTTAGAAGATTACTACATGAATGTTTTCCAATGTATATCGAAGTAACGTTGTCCTTGTTCGTCTACTAATTGTATGTCTGGTGAAGGAATTAAATACATAAATAATTCGAAAAATTAGATGGAATCGTTTTCGGTGAAATTTCTTTAGTGTATCTTGACTCATAACCGATTAAGAACGCGAGCTTCCGTAAAAGCGACCCGCTATGTGTGGCTTTCCGCGAAATTATTGGTTCAAATGGCTCTAAGCACTATGGGACTTAATGTATGAGGTCATTAGTCCCCTAGAACTTAGAAGTACTTAAACCTAACTAACCTAAGGACATCACAAACACCCATGCCCGAGGCAGGATTCGAACCTGCGACCGTAGCGGTCCCGCGGTTCCAGACTGCAGCGCCTAGAACCGCACGGCCACCACGGCCGGCGCGAAATTATTGCCAACGCAAGAGACCTTCGGCAATATGATCGTCGTGTCTTTTGCGAGTGAGATTCATACGAAGAGATGTCGTAGCGGCAAACCTGCCTTAGCGCGCTGCTCGTGGTGGTCAGAATTTCTATTTGTCGAGTATTTCTACGAACTGCATCATCCAACGGACTGCACCAAATTTTCCTGAAGAGTAAAGAAAAGAATAAAACACAAGAGTTAAGAATTGATATAAAAATTAAATATAAGAATTTAAAATGACTGTAACCCCTGAAACTACCATACACACATGTATTATACAATAAATGTATGACACTTATTGTGAAAAGCCACCCGTAATTTTACGATTAATATAACACCCATATATCCCCTAACTTGATAAGAGGCATTTATGTATTAACCTTCTACGAACATGGGTAGATAAATGAAGAAAATAAAATAAATAAAAACAAAAATAAAGTTTAGAATACAGGACTCAAAAATGAGAGACCGCGGCGCTAACTACCAGTTGGACTGAGGTTATAGTGCGCTAGCAGGCATCGAAATTGCGTCGAAAGCTTTGACGCTCGTATTCGCAGAAACGGTCGGGTGTCTACGGATGAGCCGACAATGTTTTTGCTTATTTTGACTGCTCTTGTATTGAACGAAGTTTCTGGGAAATCTGGCTGTGACACTAGCCGTGTTCTCCTCGTGAGTACGGGTAATGGAGTGCAGTCCTGCCGACTACTCCTTGCACAGGCACCTGCGCGGTGTCAGTGGTCCCTTGCACAGCTTTCACAAAGTGCTTGTCGGAGCTAGCAGTCTGTTTTCGTCGCCATGCCATGTCATTAGGAATGCGGGAAGTCGTCAGTCGCTTGTAGTGCGCTATTGACACAGCGTCCCACTACAAACGGCTACATCATTTCACACTCAGCCCTGTTCTAATTTTAGAATAGGGTGGCGTTCAATTGTGCTTAGAGGCGTGCAGTTGCCAGAATCGATATCACTGTAACCCCCGCTCAGGCTGCGCCAATGTTTGCTACTACAGACCCCGTATAAATATGTTTGAAACTACTTTTAAGACTGAACTTTTCCCCCGTTAAGAGCATCGTGATATCTGCTAGGAACCCTCCAATATAACCACGAATCTGGTCTGATATTCCGTATTTTGCTTCTGTGGCGACAGTGCAGAACTATGTTGAATACCGACCTGACGGTAGCAACATAAATACCTGTATCTACCACTATCCCAGGCCGTGAACCAGATAGAACTAGTTTTCTCACTGTCAAGAACAACACGGAATTTGCTGTGAACTCCTCAATCCTGTCATAAATCTGGAGTGGCATTTCGTATTTTGCTCCTTTGTTGGCATCACGAAACTCTATAAAACAAAACAAAAAATGGTTCAAATGGCTCTGAGCACTATGGGACTTAACATCTATGGTAATCAGTCCCCTAGAACTTAGAAGTACTTAAACCTAACTAACCCAAGGACAGCACACAACACCCAGCCATCAAGAGGCAGAGAAAATCCCTGACCCCGCCGGGAATTCTATAAAACACTCAGTGATGGTTTTCACTACCATATGTCATAGATGTTGATGAGTCTTCCGGACTGCATGGCCGCTGTCGAAGAAACTTTTCAGTTCCTGACGTTTCGTCCAGCGCTGTGCTGGACATCTTCAGACGTATTCGTCTTGCCGACTGACGAGCTAGACGTCGGTGAGAGACATAAATACTGTATAAAGTGGGCGTGGTCGAGTTTACACATAATCAGCAAAGATAATCTTTGTCAGAGATAGAACTCAACTACCGATTATGCCTGTCGAGCACAAAAATTCATGTACCGATTCGTCACAGTCACTGTCCATCTGTCATCGAATGTCAAGGCTTCCACTTTTCTGCTACTATTATCGCTACTGCTACATACTTTGACAGCTTTTCTATACAGTCGTGGATAATAGTTTGTCTTAGTAGACAAAAATTTTGATTTCGGAAAATCCACTTCATGATTTCCAGACAACGGGTAACCCATTACATCATGCGATGGTCAATTTTGATATGGAAAAACTACGATAGACTGTTACCCACGTCTATACAGAGAAGCCAACGAAATATATAAACATAGTGATAGTTTTAATAGAAAAGAAGAAGCCATGAAACCCGATAATATACAGGCAGTAGTTGTACAGTCTCTATAGATTAGTTTTTATTCTTGACAGACAGTAGTGGAAAGTTAAATTCTATCTCTGACAAAGACTATCTCTGCCGACAATGTGTGTACTCGAGCACGCCTGCTTTACGCAGTATTTAAGGGTCGCTCTCCGACGTCCAAATCGTGAACCAGATGGAACTAGTTTCCTCACTATCAAGAACAACACGGAATTTGCTGTGAACTCCTCAATCCTGTCATAAATTTGGAGTGACATTTCGTATTTTGCTCCTTTGTTGACATCGCGGAACTCTATAAAACACTCAGTGATGGTTTTCACTACCAGATGTCATAGATGTTGATGAGTCTTCCGGACTGCATGGCCGCTGTCGAAGAAACTTTTCAGTTCCTGACGTTTCGTCCAGAGCTGTGCTGGACATCTTCAGACGTATTCGTCTTGCCGACTGACGAGCTGGACGTCGGTGAGAGACATAAATACTGTATAAAGTGGGCGTGGTCGAGTTTACACATAATCAGCAAAGATAATCTTTGTCAGAGATAGAACTCAACTACCGATTATGCCTGTCGAGCACAAAAATTCATGTACCGATTCGTCACAGTCACTGTCCATCTGTCATCGAATGTCAAGGCTTCCACTTTTCTGCTACTATTATCGCTACTGCTACATACTTTGACAGCTTTTCTATACAGTCGTGGATAATAGTTTGTCTTAGTAGACAAAAATTTTGATTTCGGAAAATCCACTTCATGATTTCCAGACAACGGGTAACCCATTACATCATGCGATGGTCAATTTTGATATGGAAAAACTACGATAGACTGTTACCCACGTCTATACAGAGAAGCCAACGAAATATATAAACATAGTGATAGTTTTAGTAGAAAAGAAGAAGCCATGAAACCCGATAATATACAGGCAGTAGTTGTACAGTCTCTATAGATTAGTTTTTATTCTTGACAGACAGTAGTGGAAAGTTAAATTCTATCTCTGACAAAGACTATCTCTGCCGACAATGTGTGTACTCGAGCACGCCTGCTTTACGCAGTATTTAAGGGTCGCTCTCCGACGTCCAAATCGTGAACCAGATGGAACTAGTTTCCTCACTGTCAAGAACAACACGGAATTTGCTGTGAACTCCTCAATCCTGTCATAAATTTGGAGTGACATTTCGTATTTTGCTCCTTTGTTGACATCGCGGAACTCTATAAAACACTCAGTGATGGTTTTCACTACCAGATGTCATAGATGTTGATGAGTCTTCCGGACTGCATGGCCGCTGTCGAAGAAACTTTTCAGTTCCTGACGTTTCGTCCAGAGCTGTGCTGGACATCTTCAGACGTATTCGTCTTGCCGACTGACGAGCTGGACGTCGGTGAGAGACATAAATACTGTATAAAGTGGGCGTGGTCGAGTTTACACATAATCAGCAAAGATAATCTTTGTCAGAGATAGAACTCAACTACCGATTATGCCTGTCGAGCACAAAAATTCATGTACCGATTCGTCACAGTCACTGTCCATCTGTCATCGAATGTCAAGGCTTCCACTTTTCTGCTACTATTATCGCTACTGCTACATACTTTGACAGCTTTTCTATACAGTCGTGGATAATAGTTTGTCTTAGTAGACAAAAATTTTGATTTCGGAAAATCCACTTCATGATTTCCAGACAACGGGTAACCCATTACATCATGCGATGGTCAATTTTGATATGGAAAAACTACGATAGACTGTTACCCACGTCTATATAGAGAAGCCGACGAAATATATAAAGATAGTAATAGTTTTAATAGAAAAGAAGAAGCCACGAAACCCGATAATATATAGGCAGTAGTTGTACAGTCTCTATAGATTAGTTTTTATTCTTGACAGACAGTAGTGGAAAGTTAAATTCTATCTCTGACAAAGACTATCTCTGCCGATAATGTGTGAACTCGACCACGGCTGCTTTACGCAGTATTTAAAGGTCGCTCTCCGACGTCCAAATTATCAGTCGTTAAGATTCAGCGTTGCCCGGAGCGCCTCCGAAGATGTCCCGAACAGCTTTGGACGGAACGTCGGGATCCTAAAAGTTTCTTCGATAACGGCCACACAGGCCGGACGATTCATCAGCAATCGTGTATCAAACACTGACCAGAACTCAAGAAACGGAGTATCTATTGCCCTCTGGATCTCGTGGATGAGCAGAGCGAGCTCAATTGAACGCGATCATTTTTAATCGAACGCATGTTGAAACTATATGCATCAGAAACTTAGTCATCACGAAAAGCATAAGACGTATTCAGAAATACCACATTCAACAGTTGTTAGCCAAATAGGCCAATACTCGTAGCTGTATGCATCAGCTGGGTAAAATGAGAGTTTGGCCTCTTTGGCCAGGACGCCCCTTGCGGGGTAGATCCGCCCGCCTTGGTGCAGGTCTTATTACATTCGTGGCCACATTGGGCAACCTGCGCGCTGGATGCGGATGAAATGATGATGAATACAGTACAACACCCACTCCCTGAGCGGAGAAAAATCTCCGACCCAGCCGGGAATCGAATCCGGGTCCATAGGATCTCTATCCGTCACGCTGACCACTCAGTTATCGAGGCGGACATCAGCTGGGTGACAGTTCTTGAAAATGACATGTTGGTCCACCTTTTTTGCACATAATACATGGTTGAAATTCTGTGTTATATGGATTGGACAGGCCATTGAGAGGTGGAATGGGACTGAAACGTGTACTTTTTTAACCCGTACATCATTCTACACCTTGGACTTAAACATGCAAGTTTTGAACCCGCAAATCATTATTTGCCCTTCTTGAGTGAAATACAGTCAGATGAAAACGTTTCCAGTTGAACCTGGCGTACGCATACAAGAGGAGAATGCAGAACAGACAACGTGAACATGGCTATGATTTAACGCCGTCCAGCAGTCCTTGGGTCCACATATTAAAGTACGAGGGACGTTCAGTAAGTAATGCAACACATTTTTTGACCAATTTCGGTTGAAAAAATGTGTAGTTTGTTGTGGGTCACGGTTCCATGTAGTTCTGATAGTAGGTGGCGTTTTTGTAGTCTTCAAGCAGAGAGCTGTTATTGAGTTTCTTTTATCAGAAAACCGGGGGATCACACATATTCATAGACGCTTGCAAAAATGTCTGCGGAGACCCGGCACTGAACAAAAGCATGGTGAGTCGTTGGGCGAGACATCTGTCATCATCGTAAGGCCGGACAAACATGTCGTATCTCTCGCACGCCGGCGGCTGCACACAGCTGTTCCTCCTGTAATGTTGAAACGTGCGGACACTCTTATTCGAGTTCATCGACGGATCACAATCGAACATCTTGCTGCTCAATTTTCATATCTCTGCTGGCAGTACTGACACACTCGTCCACCAGTTGGGGTACTCGAAGGTGTGTGCCCTCTGTGTTCCGTGGCGCCTAACGGAAGAGAATGAAGAGCAACGAGGGACCATATGTGCGGAATCTCATGTGTTTCTCTCTCTCGCAATATATGTCAAGCAAGTGGGTGGAGAGTGCTGACAGAATCGCTTCAAATCCTGTCACTGACACACAGTCGCTAGAGCTCTGAAACTGAATGCCTCGGCTTGTGCCCAGACTGCTTAAACGTATATCAGATGTGATGAAGAACACTCTTTTGGTATAGATTACAATTTTACTCGAATATTGTCACAGACGATGAAACATGGGTTCATCACTTCAAACCGGAAACAAAACGGTAACCAATGGAGTGGCTCTGTAAAACGTCTACTCAGAAGAAAAAGTTCAAAGCCTCACGCTCAGCCAGTAATGTCGTGGTGGCGGTCTTTTGGGACTCTGAAGGCGTTATTCTGTTGATGTCCTCCTTCACACTGCAACAACCATCTCTGAAGTGTATTGTGCTACCCCCAGTAAAATTAAGAAACATCTTCAGCGTGTTCATCGCCACAAACATGCAAAGGAGCTACTCCTTTTCCATGACAACAGAAGGTCTCACATAAGTCTGCACACCCGAGAGGAGCTCAAAAGGCTTCAACGGACTGTTCTTTCTCATCCACCCTACAGCTCGGATCTCGCAACTTCCGATTTGCACCTGTTTGGCCCAATGAAAGATGCACTACGCGGGAAGAAGTACATGGATGATGGGGACGTTATTGATGCAGCAAAACGTTGGCTCTGACGTCGACCAGTTGGGTAGTACTATGCGGGCACTCAGGCTCTCCCCGTTCAAAATGGTTCAAATGGCTCTGAGCACTATGGGACTTAACATCTGAGGTCATCAGTCCCCAGGAACTTAGAAATACGTAAACCTAACTAACCTAAGGACATCACACACAACCGTGCCCGAGGCAGGATTCGAATCTGCCACCACAGCGGTCGCGCGGTTCCGGACTGAAGCAGCTAGAACCTCTCGGCCACAGCGGCCGGCACCCTCCCAGTAAGGGGGCCTAAGGATGTCGCATTGAGCCGAAATTATGTTGAAAAATAGCATTTTGTAACCAAAAACAGTTGGGAATAATGTGGTGTACAGTAATCGTGCTTTCAGAAAAACAATGTGCTGCATTACTTACTGAACGGCGCTGGTAAAATCAACTCAGCAGGGCCGTATTGTTCTGCTATAGGTGAACCTTTTAGCACTGTACAGGCACCAGAAGTTTTCCTCACAACGGATACCAACCTACTCGACAGAGAACGCTTAACTTATGGTAGCACATATTCATTCTCCCGTCGCTCCATTTGGAAGCCGAATATTAGTGGCACATGGTACCCTCCACGATATGCTGTATGATAGCTTGCAGAGCGTGTATACAGATGCTATTTCGAAACAGAAACATATAGTGACATGGAGACGAACGTATCTAAGACAAAAGATCAGAGCACTTTAAGAAGAAAATTAAGTTTGTTGTTGAAATGTTTTGGGCGAAGTGGCACCGTTTGCACAGACATTCGAAAAATACGATCTGCCACCACGCTGAGAAAACGTTACGAATCACACTTTTCACGTCATTATCGTGAACACACGAGCCAGGGAGAGGGGCTGCAGGCGATTTGGTGCAATTAGCAGAGATACTCGCGTCGCTCGTCTGATGCCACAGCCCATTAACGTCACATTTCGCCACTCTGTCCTGACGGACATGTTTGTCGTATTCTCATGTTGATTTCCGTGGTTATTTCACGCATTGTTGATTGTCTGTTAGCTGTGACATCTCTGCGCAAACGCCACTCGTCTCGGTCGAAGGCCATCGACCACTGTGCCGTCCGTGGTGAGAGGTAATGACTGAAATTTGATATTCTCGGCACGCTCTTGACACTGTAGATCTCGAAATACTTAGTCCCCTGATGATTTCCGATATAGAGTGCCCCATGCGTCTAGCTCGAACTAGTATTCCGCGTTCAAAGTCTGTTAATTCCCGCCGTGTGGTTGTAATCACGTCGGAAACCTTTTCACATGGGTCACCTTGGTACAAATGACAGATTTGCGAACGCACTGCTCTTTCATACATTACGTACGCGATACTACCGCCATCTGTATATGTGCATATCGCTGTTCCATGACTTTTGTCACCTCATTCTATATTGCTGATACTGTACTAACATTACCAACAGAATACTAGCTCAGATCTCTCTCTCTCGCAATAAATGTCAAGCAAGTGGGTGGAGAGAGCTGACAGAATCGCTTCAAATCCTGTCACTGACACAGTCGCCAGAGCTATGAAACTGAATGCCTCGGTTTGTGCCCAGACTACTTAAACGTATAGCAGATGTGATGGAGAACATTATTTTGATATAGGTTTTCATAGTACTTCATTTCCTGCAATTCATCTACACATAACTGCAACACGCTACACCCAATTTTTTTTTTTTTTTTTTTTTTTTTGTGGTTTTAGGGCGCAAAACTTCTATGGTCATTAGCGCCCAACGCTACACCCAATGACTTACAGTTAATGTAGTGGGTAGCCGGAGTGCCATAGACAGTCATCATTCTGAAAATAAAGCACATACATACAGCAAACTTTATTCTTTTTCCTACGCAACTGCAGTGGTGTTCTATACGTAAACCTATACAAGTGTCAATAACATGCTATTATCAATAACAGGCAGGGCAGCAGTATTTGAAGTCTGAACTTAACAGTATGCTGTCACGCCACCCATTCGCTTCCTCGGTTGACAGACTCCTGTGTCAATAGGGATTCAATTTAATTTTTCAGTTTTGTGTCGAAAACAAGAATTCTTACGTTGAAATAGCCTTCCCAGCGGTATTGATCAATCTAAAGCAAACACGATTCTATAGTCACATTTCTAAGATTATAGTTTGTAGCTTGGAAATAGTAGCTTCGAAAGCTCATACGTACAAATCCTGCAAATAATTGTAGACATGACAGAGTGAAAGGCACGTCTTGGTACAAACTAGATGAATGATGAAAAATGTTACAATTTTGCGAACAAAGATAATTGGAGGAAGCGTATATCCATTAGGAAATGCTATAGAGGAGGTGCAGTGAGTTATCTGTCAGGCACAGATATTGCATGTTCTAGGTAGTCATGACACCTAGAGTCTACTGTTATGATTTACTCTGGACTTAAGGAGGCCCCTTAGAATTCTCCATAGATCGAGCTGGAGATGAAATAGTGCTTATGTGGTTTATCCAGGTTTCCTGACCTCACATGTTTACACAGTTCCCTTGAATTTTGGTCCAGCCGACCTGATTTAGATTTTCCGTGATTTCCCTAAATCGTCCCAGGGAAGTGCCGGGACAGTTCCTTTGTAAGG
The DNA here is from genome assembly GCF_023864275.1 of Schistocerca cancellata. NCBI lineage: Eukaryota > Metazoa > Arthropoda > Insecta > Orthoptera > Acrididae > Schistocerca > Schistocerca cancellata. Next base: position 1,037,975,417 of record NC_064626.1, read on the forward strand.
GCATGGCCGACTTTCTACCCCATCCATCCCTAATCCGATGGGACCGATGATCTCACTGTTTGGCCCCTCAACAAATGAACTAACCAACCCTAAATTTTGGATGAAGACCTGACGTCTGAGTGCTCCTCAAACCAATGTAGCACGTGTTGAGCATTGTTCGTGACCTGTTCTGTGCACGATTCGTCATCTAGAAATACCTACTGCAACGTACATTATTCTGAATCTGCTTACTGTATTCATCTCTTGGTCTCCCTCTACGATTTTTACGCTGCACGCTGCCCTTCAGTACTAAATTGGTGATCCCTTGATGCCTCACAACATGTCATACTAACCGATCCCTTCTTCTAGTCAAGTTGTGCCACAAATTCCTCTTCTCCCCAATTCTATTCAGTATCTTCTCATTAGTACCTGATCTACCCATCTAATGTTCAATATTCCTTTGTAGCACCACATTTGGAAAGCCCATATTCTCTTCTTATCTAAACTATTTATCGTCCATGTTTCACTTCCATATATGGCTACACTCCATACAAATACTTTCAGAAAAGACTTCCTAGCACTTAAATCTATACTCGATCTTAACAAATTTCTCTTCTTCAGAAACGCTTTCCTTGCCATTGGAAGTCTACATTTTATATCCTCTCTACTTCGATCATCATCAGTTATTTTTCTCCCCAAATAGCAAAACTCATCTATTAAGTTGATAGTTCGGTAATTTTCACACCTGACAACACCTGCTTTCTTTGGGATTGGAATTATTATATTCTTCCTGAAGTCTGACGGTATTTCGCCTGTCTCATACATGTTACTCACCGGATAGAAAAGTTCTGTCTGGGCTGGCTCTCCCAAGGCTATCTGTAGTTCTAATGGAATTTTGTCTACTTCCGGGGCCTTGATTCGATTCGGGTTTTTCAGTGCTCTGTCAAACGCGCCACGCTGTATCATATCTCCCATTTCACTTTCATGTACGTCCTATTCCATTTCCATAATATTGCCGTCAAGTACATCGCTCTTGTATAGACCCTCTATATATTCTTTCCACCTTTCTGCTTTTCCTTGCTTAGAACTGGTTTTTCGTCTGAGTTGTTCATATTCATACAAGTGGCTCTCTTTCCTCCAAAGGTCTCTTTCATTTTCCTGTAGGCAGTATCTATCTTACCCCTAGTTATATATGCCTCTACATCCTTACATTTGTCCTCTAGCCATCCTTGCTTAACCATTTTTCACTTCCTGTCGATCTCATTTTTGAGACGTTTGTATTCCTTTTTGCCTGCTTCATTTACTGCATTTTTATATTTTCTCCTTATATCAATCAAATTCAATATGTTTTCTGTTACCGGAGTATTTCTACTAGCCCTTGTCTTTTTTACCTACTTGATCCTCTGCTGCCTTCACTATTTCATCTCTCAAAGCTACCCAATCTTCTTCTACTGTATTTCTCTCTCCCATGATTGCCAATCGTTCCCTAATGCTCTCTCTGAAACTCCCTACAAGCTCTGGTTCCTTCAGTTTATCCATTACCCATCTCCTTAAATTCCTACCTTTTCGCAGTTTTTTTAGTTTTAATCTACAGTTCGTAATCAATAAATTGTGGCCAGAGTCCACATCTGCTCCTGGAAATATCTTACAATTTAAACCTTGTTCCTAAATCTCTGTCATACCATTATATAACCTATCTGAAACCTTCCAGTGTCTCCAGGCCTCTTCCACGTATACAAACTTCTTACATGATTCTTAAACCAAGTGTTAGCTATGATTAAGTTAAGCTCTGTGCAAATTTCTACCAGGCGGCCTCCTCTTTCACTCCTTACCCCCATTCAATATTCACCTACTACTTTTCCTTCTCTTTCTTTTCCTACTATCGAATTCCAGTCCCCAATGACTATTAAATTTTCGTCTCCTCTCATTATCTCAATGATTTATTTTACCTCGTCATACATTTCTTCAATCTCTTCGTCATCCTCGGAGCTAGTTGGCATATAAACTTGTTTTACTGTGGTAGGCGTGGGCTTCGTGTCCATCTTGGCTACAATAACGCGTGCACTATGTTGTTCGTAGTAGCTTACCCGCACTCCTATTTTTTAATTCATTATTAAACCAACTCCTGCATTACACCTATTTTATTAAGTATTTATAACCCTGTATTCACCTGACCAAAAGTCTTGTTCCTCCTGCCAGCGAACTTAACTGATTCCCACTATATCTAACTTTAACCTATCCATTTCCCTTTTTAAATTTATTAACCTTCGTGCCCGATTAAGGGATGTGACATTCCACACTCGGATCCGTAGAACGCCAGTTTTGTTTCTCCTGATAAGGACGTCCTCCGGAGCCTTATACCACGGAAAACTACGAGGGCACTTGTGCCGGAGTCTTTTGCTTGTATATGTTCACGATAACGAGTATCATGAGCTGAGACGTGAAATGGCCAGACTTGCGTACTTAGTCAATTTCAGCAAGTCTGATAGGTTGCGGCATGTTACAGTATCGTCAGATGTAGTGCGACTTAGATGAGACTTACACTGTCTGATTACAAAGTGGAACTAATAAATGCAGTGGACTGATAATGCTGCCTTATGCTATCGCAGCATGGAGACTACATGACACTCAGCCAAGACATCGACATGTTACAGCAAAAACTCTAAGAAAATTCCTCTGTTGCCGGAAAACAGTAACAAATTATCCCATGTTACAGCGAAATTTGAAACAAATAATCACACGATAAAACGAAGTTGTAACAAAATGCTCATGCTACAGTGGAATTGTAACAAATTACCTCATGTTACAGCAAAACTTGTAACAAAATGCCCATGTTACAGTAAATTGTGACAATGTGCCTCATATTACACCAAAAATTGCGACAAATTCCCCAATACACAATTACGTCACAACAAAATTCACTGAACACCCGCAAGGTATAGGGTTCCACGAGAATTGTGAGATAGACTTCAGACCAAATGTAACAGGTTAGTACAAGCTGTGCATCACCCATATACCAATTGTGCTGATGAGGGGCCGTTAATAAATGCAGTGTCATAAAACTTCCTGGCGGATTAAAACTGTGTGCCGGACCGAGACTCGAACTCGGGAGCTTTGCCTTTCGCGGGCAAGTGCTCTACCAACTGAGCTACCCAAGCACGACTCACGTCCAATCGCCACAGCTTTACTTCTGCCAGTACCTCGTCTCCTACCTTCCAAACTTTACAGAAGCTCTCCTGCGAACCTCGCAGAACTAGCACTCCTGAAAGAAAGAGCACTTTCCCGCGAAAGGCAAAGGTCCCGAGTTCGAGTCTCGGTCTCTCGGTCCGGCACACAGTTTTAATCTGCCAGGAAGTTTCATATCAGCGCACACTCTCCTGCAGAGTGAAAATCTCATTCTGGAAACGTCCTCCAGGCTGTGGCTAAGCCATGTCTCCGCAATATCCTTTCTGTCAGGAGTGCTAGTTACTCTCGATATAAAAATGGCTCTGAGCACTATGGGACTTAACATCTGAGATCATCAGTCTCCTAGAACTTAGAACTACTTAAACCTAACTAACCTAAGGACATCACACACATCCATGCCCGAGGCAAGAATCGAACCTGCGACCATAGCGGTCAGGCGGTTCCAGACTGAAGCACCTAGAACCGCACGGCCACACCGACCGGCACTCTCGATATACATAAATGTTCCGCGGTGTTATGTAGAGAACTTTCAAAACTTACTGCCTCAGACATCCCCTACATAATAGGTGTAAAAGCATAAGACTACGCCTAGAGAGAGACTTCACAATCCAGGTTGTTGCGATGTCAGGAGACTTAGTACATTTTACTGGAGGTGAAACTTAACAGTTCAGCTGATACAATGTCAGAGAGGATGAGTGATTTAGCAGTACAGGCACCATTCAGCTAATTTGGACACTGAAGTCTGTCAACCGAAGAAGCCGATGGGAGATGCGACAGCATAGTTTCAAGTTCAAACCACAAATGCTGCTGCCCTACGTGTCGATAATAGCTTGTTGTTGAGAGTTCTCTATGTAAACCTGTACAATACCCTTGCATTTACATAGAAGAAACAATAAAATTAGCTGTATGTATATGTACATTTCGGGGAGGATGGGTATCTATGATACTCTCGTCATCCACTGTGTGCTGTTTGCTGTTGGGTGCAGGATGTTGGAATTATGTACATGTCAACAGCAGGGAGTGCGCTACTGTCGAGGCCTGTATCAAACTACTAAAAAATTTTTCTCTGCTGCATCTGATATACTTGAAAGCTAGCGCTGTAACGTTTAGTTCTGCTGGACGTATGATAATATAACCTAGTACGTCGACGACTCCCAAGGATTGTGTGTCTTTTAATTCTTGGTTTCTCTCGCGGATTTAGACGATGGTTTTATCTTATCATATCTGGATTGTCATGTGCGTTTTGGAGATGTATTAGTAATCGTTCATGGTTTGGATCGGGTGACCATCTGACATTTTATCCAATATTTTACCGATAAGTGACGTGGTTTTACGCGCACTTGTACCTTGGAGTTAGTGGCACATGAAATATTAGTTGTATTTGACCTGAAGATACATCTACACGGTATGAGACCGGTCGTCGTAGACTGAAAACACAACAGCTGTTGGAGATTTGGACGTTCACTCAATTTTAATATGGACTATTTTACCATCGTTGAGTTTAAATTGGTTTTTTATAGTCCTTTACATTATGTACAAGTTTTTCAGCTGTGGTTGTCCGACCTATAAGATAAATTGTAGTACTTGCAAGCAGTTTGGACTGAAATCCAGTTGTTCCGTTTCATGGCTGTAGTGATCGTTGAATCAGTGACAGGAATTAGTGAGACTGAAGTGAGCTAGTGTTCTCTTCCTGACAATACAATATCAGCAGCATACTGTTAAGTCCAGACCTCAAACGATGATGCCTAGCAAACGTCCATTTCTGTCAAGGAACTTGCTGTGTGAACTCGAACCAGTGCGGCTGGAGTCCTTGCTGCGAATATACGTAACATCAAATCTCGCGCCGCCTAAGGATGATGGCTGGGTCGGTCGACGAAGTATTGTGCATAAAATGGAAACAATAACTCGGCAGAACGCCCGGAAGCATACTGTTATCAAACATGCCGAGAAAACCTGAGAGCCGGCCGCTGTTCGCGGGTTCGAGTCCTACCTCGGCCATGGATGTGTGTGATGTTCTTAGGTTAGTCAAGTTTAAGTAGTTCTAAGTCTAGGGGACTGATGACCTCAGATGTTAATTCCCATAGTGCTCAGAGCCATTTGAACAAAAACCTGAGAAATGACATTAGTTTAAGGGGAGCCGGAGGTGCCTATGCTGCCTATGTTAAAATCACAAAGTTTGAGGAAAGTTTATGAATAAACTACCAAATAGAAAAATTTGAATTTTTTTTACATATAGAGTGGTTTAGTATTGCAGCTATGACAGAGGGATTTTGGAGTATCTTTTCTAGTTTCCTTCCAATTACTTTTTTTTATTAATGACCCAAATTTTTTTTTTACAAATAATTGCTTTATAATTAAACTGAAATGAAACTACTGAACATATTGCCAAATGGCTGTGTTACAATGTACGTTTGACCACTAGGAGTGCTGTATAAAAATTTCATATCTCTAGCTTGAGTGGATTTTGAGAAAATGTTCCTTATATGCGAAAAATTCTAATTTACGGGAAATGGCTATCAAAGTTTCTCAATACATTCCTGCACTATAGGATGGATTATCAGGGTCTTCTTCTTCTTCATCCTCCAAAGCTTCCTCTTCTGTATTCTTTTCTGGCCTGTTGTTCCATCATACTTCATATGCCTCTCTTCTTTCTGCTCCTCTTATCCTTTCTCCGTCAATATTTCTTAGTGCTCTTACAGTGTTCACCCCAGCTGTAAATCCTAATGCCTTCAGAACTTCACACTTCACACTGTTCCCTTGGTTGTAGGTTGCTATTGCATCATAAATGCCAAAGTGCAGTGTTTTTATGCTTACAAACACCCTTTTAGGAATCACTTTCCACATCAAATTGTTTACGCTTTCATTAGGATTCTGCGTCTTTCCGTGTAGACATTTGTGTAACCATTCTGGCTGTGCTAAGTCATGAAAAATTGGTTTTATTGCATTTATCACAGCTGCTGGCAAACCATGTTTGTGATCATAGTCCTTTTTTGCATTATATTTGCACCAGGAATCTTTTGGGCACAGGCTGTGTTGAGGGTTGGAAGAGGCAGTATGAAGGAACAATGCCCACACTGCTTTTCGCATGTCACTAACATTACTAGTATTTTGCCTTATAGCATACCCATAGCATCTCTGTAGACGTTCAAACACCTCATCAGTAAGCCTGCCTCTCCCTCCTATTGTCTTTCCATCACTGAGCTTACTTGAACCCAAAGTATGTTTGAGCCTTCGAAGCCGTGCACCCATACGCATTTTCACATGCTCAGTGCATTCCAACTTTTCAACTACAAATTCATTTCCATATGGTTTCAGTTCCTTTATAGTCTTGAAACCTTTGGAGTCACCATCCCCAAGGTAGTATTTGCTAGAAGATGTCACAGGGCTATGGCCGGCCACGTGTTGCTTAGCAGAAGAACGCACTGTTTCAGTAATTGTAGTATCGCAATTTGGCATTAGTGTTAATTTTCTTTTCCCTACGTTCTTCCTCTTCTTATATACACGGTTACTAAAACGTGGCATCGTAACCAGAACAATGCTTTACACAAGAAGTATAATACTACCAACAATAGGCGCAACACTGAACTAATTCGAAACGATAAACAGCAAAGAGACGATGTCCCGCGTCTTAGCGCTTCATTTGTCACAGAAAACAATGTAGCCAACCCTTGCACACTCGCTGTAAGCGTAACATAAGGCGCTGTATGCATAACAGGCCGAGAAATTCCCAAGCAGTTAGCCAGGTAGTCACGAAAGGGTGTTAGATGCATTCAGCGGCCGCCCATTTCCTCTGCAGGCATGGGGGAAAATGGTAATAACTCCACTTCTACGGCGAGTAGAACAATAATTCAAAGTTTACATTAAAGAGGAATGTTCCAATTAATTTTCGGTAGCAAAAAAAATCGTAATTTTTTGGATTTGACCACCTCCGGCTCCCCTTAAGTACTGCTGGTGGTCATGTTGGTACTTGCAACTGAAATCCAGGCTCTGTGGATATCGCCTTCCATTACGTAACGCCTGTTCTTGCAGTCTGTCTAGTAACTCCATGGCACTGTTATACAAAATCGATATTTACGACCATCAATTGACCACTGACTCGTGGGCCGCCTGACAGCAATTTCTCGTCGTCTCCTTCGTGGGAAAATTGGCATTGAGATAAACAAGCTGGTCACAACTTGTCACCTTTTGCAGCGCTAAGCTCTCGGTCTGGCCAGTGCGTACCTCAGCGTCAAGCAAAGCATCCTTCAACTGTTCATATTTTCATGGGATTGGTTTAGATATGCGTTTTCTAGACAAGAGGAAATTCTTGAATGTAGTAAACGAAAATCAGCACTCTACTCAGTATGCTTTAAGCGCTGGATATTTTACTGTGAAATAAAAGAAATTGATTGTTAAAATGCTGTAAATAAATTAAGAAAGGACTTCATTATCATCTACCCAGATCTCACAGATGACTGTGGAAACGGGCTATCAGAAGAGTTAGAACCAGAATGGATAAACTAACATATTTCGTTTGTATTTCGAAATTACAAATACTTCTTGCAAAAGACCTAGCGTGAACTTGTCTTGCTTTCTTTTGATTGCTAAGAACTATTCAATCCAGTCACAAAGCTGGTCCGATAGTCCGATAGCTCGTATTTTGTTCACTAGGTGACGGTACGGAAGTGTATCGAACGCCTTCCGGAAGTCAAAGGACATAGCATCAACTTATAGTCTCTGTATCTACCGCCTACTGAGTCTCTGGCATGAACAGAACGAGCAGCGTAGACACAGGTAAGAGTCAAAGTTGAAACACATAAGCATTTACATTTGGAATCAAATCTGCCTTTCACAGATACGGCACTACAACGTAGCATATCTCAGAGAAACAATCTCGTACTGTGCTCCAGAACTGGGATCTCCGATGGAAAGAAGGATTGTCGAAATCGACCATAGAACATAAATCGTTCGTGAATCGGTTCTTCCGTATGATTCTTAATAATGGGTTGAAATACGTGCCGGGCTTTTCCATATCAGAATCAGCAAATACTTTATTGCATGAAGAGAAGGGAAAGTTTCTTTCTCTTACGAAGTAAGTATCCTATATTGTGGCAATGATGTGATAATTCGTCGGGAATTTATTGTTGTCTCTCCAAGTTTTTTTACAGGAGCAATTAATATGGCTCATTCGCAATAAAAATCATTTGTGCTGTTACAGCCTTTTGTAAAATAATATGGTTGCTGGACTGAAGAAATTTCGCCATTTTCGACACTACCTGTAAGAACATTAATTAAACTGAGTAAAAAGTTGATATTCTTTCTCCTTTAAATCTAATTACAGCTCTATGGAAGTTTTTAAGCCTTTGATTACTGCTGTGAGAGTAGTATCTATCTGTTTATCTATTTTCTCCTTTACTTCCATGACACGAAAAATATGAATGTAGTAAACGTTTTGTGAGTGTCTTGATCGGTAATTGGGCATTTTATATCTACACTGCCACTCATTTATTTATCGTATGGCTTTTAACGACAATACTATATAAAATAAGTCGATTTGCACAGGTAATTTTGAAAAGAGACATTTAAATTTTTAATGCAATTGCAATACAGCGAGTGCCACTACTGCCAGCTAAATAAAAGATTCAAACTACGGAAGGCACTAACTACTGATAGACATAGTTAGCAAATGAAAGATTTTAATAGAGAACAAACAATGTATTTACCTTAACAGTCATAATATATATAGCAGTTCATGACAAATTACAAAACTCCGCCATCTCTCTCCCCACATCCACCACTGCTGGCGGCTCACCTCCAACTGCGCAACGCTACGCGCTGTTCACATCCAGTTGCCGCTGCCCAACACTACAATGGCAGACAACAATGCAAACTAGCCACAGACTGCACACAGCACAGCCAGTGATTTTCATACAGAGCGCTACGTGGCATTACCAATATAAAAATCTAAACAGCCTACTTACACAATCAATTGTGTCGTTCGTTGACATCAGGAATTCGTTGATAGTTCCATGATCTGACAAGTTTGGACGTTCTGTAGCCTTGTGGCGAAATGTTTACCTGGCTATTCTACAGTCGCATTTTGCAGATGGAACCTTACCCCACAAATTTAGTAAGTCATGGTTGCCAAATACTTACAGGAATTGTTCACAGAAGAATGGGAAAACTGGCAGAATTCGACCTCGGGGAAGATTAGTTTGGATTCCGGAGAAATATAGGAACACGCGAGGCAATACTGACCCTAGACTTATCTTAGAAAATAGGTTAAGGAAAGGAAAACCTACGTTTAAAGCATTTGTAGACTTGGAGAAAGCTTTTGACAATATTGACTGTAATTTGAAATTCTGTAGGAAGCAGGGGTGTAATACAGATAGCGAAAGGCCATTTACAATTTGTATAGAAACTAGACTACAGCTATAGGAATCGAGCAGCATGGAAGGGAAGAATTGGTTGAGAAAGGGGTAGGACAGGGTTGTAGCTTATCCCTGATGCTATTCAATCTGTACATTGAACAAGCAGTAAAACTAAACAAAGAAAACTTTGGAGTAGGAATTAACATTCATAGAAAAGAAATAAAAACCTCAAGTTTGCTGGTGATATTGTAATTCTGTCAGACACATCAAAGAGCCTGGAAGAGCATTTGAAAGAAATGGACAGTCTCTTGAAAAGAGGATATAAGACGAACACCAACAAAAGTAAAACAAGGATAATGGAACGTAATCGAATTAAATCTGGTGATGGTAAGGAAATTAGATTAGGAGTTTAGAAATTTCAAGTACTAGATGAGTTCTGCTGTTTGGGTAGCAAAATAACTGATGATGGCCGAAGTAAAGAGGATATAAAATGTAGACTGTCAGTGGCAAGAAAAGTATTTCTGAAGGAGACGAATTTGTTAGCACCAATTTCTACTCAGTTACTCTTAATTAGCTATGTGATCTACCATCCAATCTTCAACATTCGTCCATATTTCACTTCCGAACATGGCTAGACTCCAGACAAATACTTTCAGAAAAGACGTCCTAACACTTAAATCTATACTCGATGTTGACAAATTTCTTTTCTTCAGAAACGTTTTCCTTGCCATTGGCACCCACTCTACATTTTGTATCCTCCCTACTTCGACCATCATCCGTTATTTTGCTTCCAAATAGCAAAACTCATTTACTATTTTAAGTGTCTCATTTCCTAATCTAATTCCCTCATCATCACCTGATTTAATTCGACCACATTCCATTAACCTCGTTTTGCTTTTATTAATGTTCATCCTATATCCTCCATTCCGTTCAATTGCCCTGTCTAGCCGTTTGCTGTGTCTGACAGAATTACAATGTCATCGCCAAACCTCAAAGTTTTTATTTCTTCTCCTTGGACTTAAATACCTACTCCCGAGTTTTTTATTGTTTCCTATACCGCTTGCCCAATATACGGATTGAATAACATCTGGGATAAACTACAAACCTGTCTCCTCCCTTCTCGACCACTGCTTCCCTTTCTTGCCCCTCGACTCATATAACCCCCATCTGATTTCTGTACAAATTGTAAATATCCTTTCGCTCCCTGTATTTTACCCCTGCCACGTTCAGAATTTCAAGGAGAGTGTTCCAGTCAACATTGTCAAAAGCTTTCCCTAAGTCTATAACTGCCATAAACGTAGATTTGCCTTTCCCTAATTTATCTTCTAAGATAAATCGTAGGGTGAGTATTGCCTCACGTGTTCCAACATTTCTCCCTAATACAAACTGATCTTTCCCGAGTTCTGCTTCTACCAGTTTTTCCATTCTTCTGTAAAGGATTCGTGTTACTATTTCACAGCTGTGACTTATTAAAGTGATGGTTCGGTAATTTTCACAACTTTCAGTATCTTTTTTCTATGGAATTTGGATTATTATATTCTTCTTGAAGTCACTAATCGTAAACAATATGAAATAGGCGTGACTTTTTGACACCACTTCCGCACCCCCCACCCCCCCACCCCCCTTTTGCATGGATCCACGACTTGCTCCCACACTTTCGAGAACTGGCGTCCGATTCAGCCTTTATTCCTGCTAATAACGCTTCTCTCGACAGTGCTGCCTCCTGCCGTAACTCCTCACATTATTATTAGGGGGTGGGGGAAACTCAACGAAGCAAATCCGAGTCTCAGAGCGGGGCCATATCTAGGTGACTGTGTTGGGGGAAAACTCCCTATTACACCGTCTCTTGCGTCATTAACATCGAAGACCATGGTCTCTTAGCCACGCCAGTCAGTCATGCCCGATCCTAAAGAAACGTAAAATGCTTCGCCTCATTTATGTCCAATTCAGATAATAGCTCTTCCGAACACTCGCTCCTGCGCACTAAGAAATGATATGTTATAATTAGTTTCAACAACTGTTGGCTGCTTAATTTTCAGTACTTGAATGGACTGTATTTTAACGTAGGCACCCGACGTTACTCATTAAATTTTCATTGTGTCGATCTGGACAGGTCCCCATTACAAAACACATTTTTTTCGGTTTCACCGTCGTCCATTCAATTTTTAAGATTCGTTCCTGAGTAAGTCACTCCACGAGAGTTTTTGCACCAAAGTAAGCAGCTTGAATGCGTGGTGTAATACTCGTTGATAACCTATCATTATCATAACCCTTGTAAGTAGACTATATAGGTTTTTTTTATTGGTAACGCCACGTAGCGCTCTGTATGAAAATCACTGGCTGTGCTGTGTGCAGTCTGTGGCTGGTTTGCAGTGTTGTTGGCTATTGTAGTGTTGGGCAGTTGGCTGTTTACAGCGCGTAGCGTTGCGCAATTGGAGGTGAGCCACCAGCAGCGGTGGATGTGGGGAGAGAGATGGCGGAGTTTTGAAATTTGTAAGACTGGATGTTATGAACTGCTATGTATATTATACCTTTTCAACACTATTAAGTTAAATACATTGTTTGTTCTCTATCAAAATCTTTCATTTGCTAACTATGCCTATCAGTAGTTAGTGCCTTCAGCAGTTTGAATCTTTTATTTAGCTGGCAGTAGTGGCGCTCGCTGTATTGCAGTAGTTCGAGTAACGAAGATTTTTGGTGAGGTAAGTGTTTTGTGAAAGGTATAGGTTAATGTTAGTCAGGGCCATTCTTTGTAGCGATTACTAAAAGTCAGATTGCGTTGCGCTAAAAGTATTGTGTGTCACTTTAGTGAATATTTGAGTACGTTCAGTTTTACTCAGCTGTTTGAAAAGCAAATAATGTAAGAGGTTTATCAGCACAGTAATTCATAAATTTTTCTAGTGGGGCGTTGCATATGTCGACCCTGCCAGGAATCGAACCTGGAATTTGTAAAATTTTTGTGGGGAGCATGGGGGCTATGTAAGTAGACTGTATAGGTTTTTTTATTGGTAACGACACATAGCGCTCTGTATGAAAATGACTGGCTGTGCTGTGTGCAGTGTGTGGCTGGTTTGCATTGTTGCTGGCTATTGTAGTGTTGGGCAGTTGGCTGTTAACAGCGCGTAGCGTTGCGCAGTTGGAGGTGAGCCGCCAGCAGTGGTGGATGTGGGGAAAGAGATGGCGGAGTTTTGAAATTTGTAAGACTGGATGTTATGAACTGCTATGTATATTATACCTTTTCAACACTATTAAGGTAAATACATTGTTTGTTCTCTATCAAAATCTTTCATTTGCTAACTATGCCTATCAGTAGTTTGTGCCTTCAGTAGTTTGAATCTTTTATTTAGCTGGCAGTAGTGGCGCTCGCTGTATTGCAGTAGTTCGAGTAAGGAAGATTTTTGGTGAGGTAAGTCTTTTGTGAAAGGTATAGGTTAATGTTAGTCAGGGCCATTCTTTGTAGCGATTACTGAAAGTCAGATTGCGTTGCGCTAAAAGTATTGTGTGTCACTTTAGTGAATGTTTGAGTACGTTCAGTTTTGCTCAGCTGTTTGAAAAGCAAATAATGTAAGAGGTTTATCACCACAGTAATTGATAAATTTTTCTAGGGGGGCGTTTCACCCTGTCAATGCCAGAGTCAAACAAAGCTTTCTTGTTATGTGCGCCAGTTCCCTTTGTTCCTGCCCAAGAATGGTGAGGGCGAGAGATAGAAAGCAAAAAGCAAAAACCATATTTACTCATGCTGTTGAAGTAACTAAGAAGTCTATAGAAGAAAATATCCAGCACGTTCTTTGTCTGCTGACATTTCTTTGTGCAGAAGAACTTCTTGTAAATAGGGTGTGAACAGGAAGCACAGAATAAACCAATTTCAGCTTAGCTCTGTGTTAATAATAGATGCAGCATTCGTGAATGAGTTTCTTTTTTTCCAAATTTCCTATTCCCTTTGCTTGTGATTCCCCTTGCACGAGCTCACTTGTGTATGTGTGTATTTCTCTCTCTCTCTCTCTCTCTCTCTCTGTGTGTGTGTGTGTGTGTGTGTGTGTGAGGGAGGCAGGGAGAGTAGCTCAAGGAAGGGAAGTACATTATGGTCTGTCGTTCACTCATTACATGATTTAGGAAAACAATGAATCATCTAAATGTGGGTGGAAGGACAGGGTTTGAACCCAGTTTCTTCTTAATACAAGCTGCTGAATATTAGGTAAGTGAGTTAAAAGTATAGTGCGCCACAAATGATATAATGACAAACTTTTATTGACTCCACTGTTGTGGTACGTAGTGCAAAGTGCAAAATAAGGTCTGAGTCCATAAGAAAATCCGCAGAATGATAAGGCCTGACCAACAACTTATAGGCAATATTTAAATATTTAATTGTGTGCAGAGTGTGCATTAATTAGAGGTAGTCGATAATGACGGTACATAAACGCGGGAAGTTCCTCACGTACATCGCTATCAGGATGCAGGCGCAGCAGCAGGTACCTAACGACTGGTGAAGTGGGCGAAGTTCTCACAGTGCGTGGCTAGACCAGTTGTCAGGCTTCTGTGCCATTCCTACTTCGCTAGCCTGCAGCTGCTCGGTTGGTTGTCACACTTGCAGTTATACCTTGGTACACGTTCACACTTCAGTGGCCACAGACGCACGCACGCACGCACGCACGCACGCACACACACACACACACACACACACACACACATACACGAATTTCAATCGTTGACTGGGACAATGGACTACATTAACCCTGAAATAAATTAAAATAGTTCGAAGCCCGTGGTTCCGACCAAATTTTGCGGGAGATTGTCCACAGTTATGGCACGAATACCGGGACTGGAAATTCCGTCCCAAATATTCCCAATCGAGAGACTCTCTGCCCCACTCCCACCTTATTGAGATATTTGAGGAAGAGAACAAAGTTTGTTTTACAAGAGCCTACTCATCTCTCTGGAAGAGGGAATGAAAGATGTGCAAATAAAAGACAGGAATAAAAATAAAGTAATTACGCCTCCCTTCTCTGTAAGTCTGTTCAAAAATGGGCACGTGTCAAATAGTTGTCACCGTGCGTCTGTTTGTGTCCTGGCTAGTACATTTCTTTTCGTGGTGATCGTCATCTCTGGAGGTATTAATAGTAAAAGTAATTTTTTCCAACAGTTGGATTATCGCTGTGTCACGTGAGATTAGTCGGTGCCATCGTAACGTTCTCATTGCGGATACAAAAATCTCTTCTTTTGGGGATTGTGTAGTAGAAAATTTATTTTAACACACAAAGCGTAAGGCTTTTGCTTTCTAGGGCTTCTCTTTACAAAATAAACTTTCCTGACTCTCAGATGTAAAAGTATTTCGCTATATCCTTTTTCTGTATAGTGATTCGTGTTGCGTTCCAGTCTTCTGTTCCTACAAGTAATTACTTTCTCATATGTACGACATACAGATACATTAAATTATTCAGTTTCATAGACAAATCATATGGGAATTGTTGGCCTCCAAAGTTCACTTAAATTAATCGTCAGTTGAGAAACATTTCAACTGCTGATGTTTTTCTGTATGTCAGTTATTATTCCATCGTCCGCGATTTGCAGAACGGTAAACACGACTGATATTCCCGCTCTCCCATAGGTGAGGTTTCTCGCTGTTATTCAGGGATGTCAGTAAAGGAAAGTTCCTGGTACGGTCCACCACATAGCACGCAGTGCTATCAAGACATTATCAATAGTCGTAAACCTCAACTGATGTACAGTGAACAGTGCTCATGAACGACAAACTATACAGAAGTTTTAGGCATTTTAACAACCAAATTCTTTTAATCCAGAGTAAGCTATGCAATGCTTAAACTACACTGAGTTTTTCCCCTGAAAACTTACTTGCACCTGCAGGTCCAGCGACATCTAACGCATCGTCTCAGTACATAAATCTCCTCCACTTGATTGATTAAAGCTGTGTATGGATGTGGTAACAAATGCAGATGGGAGACGGTTTTTTTCGTTATCAGCTTCTGACTGGTTTGATGCGGTCGGCCACGAATTCCTCTCCTGTGCTAACCTCTTCATCTCAGAGAAGCACTTGCAACTTACATCCTCAATTATTTGCTGGATGTATTCCAGTTTCTGTCTTCCTTTACAGTTTTTGCCCTCCACAGCTCCCTCTAGTGCCACGGAAGTCATTCCCTCATGTCTTAACAGATGTCCTATCATCCTGGCCTTTCTCCTTTTCAGTGTTTTCCACATGTTCCTTTTCTCTCCCATTCTGCGCAGAACCTAGTCATTCCGTACCTTATCAGTCCACTTAATTTTCAACATTCGTCTGTAGCACCACATCTCAAATGCTTCGATTCTCTTCTGTTCCGTTTTTCCCACAGTCCATGTTTCACTACCATTCTATGCCGTACTACAGACGTACATTCTCAGAAATTTTTTCCTCAAATTAAGGCCGATATTTAATATTAGTAGACTCTTGGCCAAGAATGCACTTTTTGCCATTGCTAGTCTGCTTTTGATGCCCTTGCTCCATCCGTCGTTAATTACTTTACTGCCTAGGTAGCAGAATTCCTTAACTTCATATACATCGTGACCATCAATCCTGATGTTAAGTTTCTCGCTGTTATCATTTCTACTACTTCTCATTACCTTCGTCTTTCTTCGATTTACTCTCAATCCATACTCTGTACTCATTAAACTGTTCATTCCGTTCATCTGATCATGTAATTCTTCTTCACATCCACTTAAGATAGCAATGTCATCAGTGAATCGTATCATTGATATCTTTTCACCTTGAATTTTAATTCCACTCCTGAACCTTTCTTGTATTTCCATCATTGCTTCATCGATGTACAAATTGAACAGTAGGGGTGGAAGGCTACATCCTTGTCTTACACCCCTTAATGCAATAGTATCGAAGGAAATTGACGGAGATCCGAAATGTGAAATAATTTGGGTGAAGGTCACCGTTAAAGCAGGCTCAGACATGGTAACTGGATGTCTCTATAGGCCCCATGGCTCAGCACCTGTTGTGGCTAAGCACCTGAAGGATAATTTGGAAAATATTTCGAGTAGATTTCCCCACCATGTTATAGTTCTGGGTGGAGATTTAAATTTACCGGATATAGACAGGGAGACTCAAACGTTCATAACGGGTGGCAGGGACAAAGAATCCAGTGAAATTTTTTTAAGTGCTTTCTCTGAAAACTACCTTGAGCAGTTAAACAGAGAACCGACTCGTGGCGATAACATATTAGACCTTCTGGTGACAAACAGACTCGAACTATTTGAAACAGTTAACGCAGAAAAGGCAATCAGCGATCATAAAGCGGTTACTGCATCGATGATTTCAGCCGTAAATAGAAATATTAAAAAAGGTAGGAATATTTTTCTGTTTAGCAAAAGTGACAAAAAGCAGATTTCAGAGTACCTGATGGCTCAACACAAAAGTTTTGTCTCAAGTACAGATAGTGTTGAGGATCAGTGGACAAAGTTCAAAACCATCGTACAATATGTGTTAGATGAGTATGTGCCAAGCAAGATCGTAAGAGATGGAAAAGAGCCACCGTGGTACAACAACCGAGTTAGGAAACTGCTGCGGAAGCAAAGGAAACTTCACAGCAAACATAAACATAGCAAAGCCTTGCAGACAAACAAAAATTACGCGAAGAGAAATGAAGTGTGAGGAGGACTATGCGAGAGGCGTTCAATGAATTCGAAAGTAAAGTTCTATGTACTGACTTGGCAGAAAATCCTAAGAAATTTTGGTCTTATGTCAAAGCGGTAGGTGGATCAAAACAAAATGTCCAGACACTCTGTAACCAAAATGGTACTGAAACAGAGGATGATAGACTAAAGGCCAAAATATTAAGTGTCTTTTTCCAAAGCTATTTCACAGAGGAAGACTGCACTGTAGTTCCTTCTCTAGGTTGCTGCACAGATGAAAAAATGGCAGATATCGAAATAGACGACAGAGGGATAGAGAAACAATTAAAATCGCTCAAAAGAGGAAAGGCCGCTGGACCTGATGGGATACCAGTTCGATTTTACACACGGTACGCGAAGGACTTGCCCCCCCCCCCCCCCTTCTTGCAGCGGTGTACCGTAGGTCTCTAGAAGAGCGTAGTGTTCCAAAGGATTGGAAAAGGGCACAGGTCGTCACCGTTTTCAAGAAGGGACGTCGAACAGATGCGCGGAACTATAGACCTATATCTCTAACGTCTACCAGTTGTAGAATTTGGGATTACGTATTATGTTCGAGTATAATGACTTTTCTGGAGACTAGAAATCTACTCTGTAGGAATCAGCATGGGTTTCGAAAAAGACGATCGTGTGAAACCCAGCTCGCACTATTCGTCCACGAGACTCAGAGGGCCATAGACACGGGTTCCCAGGTAGATGCCGTGTTTCTTGACTTCCGCAAGGCGTTCGATACAGTTCCCCACAGTCGTTTAATGAACAAAGTAAGAGCATATGGACTATCAGACCAATTGTGTGATTGGATTGAAGAGTTCCTAGATAACAGAACGCAGCATGTCATTCTCAATGGAGAGAAGTCTTCCGAAGTAAGAGCGATTTCAGCTGTGCCGCAGGGGAGTGTCGTAGGACCGTTGCTATTCACAATATACATAAATGACCTTGTGGATGGCATCGGAAGTTCACTGAGGCTTTTTGCGGATGATGCTGTGGTATATCGAGAGGTTGTAACAGTGGAAAATTGTGCTGAAATGCAGGAGGATCTGCAGTGAATCGACGCATGGTGCAGGGAATGGCAGTTGAATCTCAATGTAGACAAGTGTAATGTGCTGCGAATACATAGAAAGAAAGCTCCTTTATCATTTAGCTACAATATAGCAGGTCAGCAACGGGAAGCAGTTAATTCCATAGATTATCTGGGAGTACGCATTAGGAGTGATTTAAAACGGAATGATCATATAAAGTTGATCGTCAGTAAAGCAGATGCCAGACTGAGATTCATTGGAAGAATCCTAATAAAATGCAATCCGAAAACAAAGGAAGTAGGTTACAGTACGCTTGTTCTCCCACTGCTTGAATACTGCTCAGCGGTGTGGGATCCGTACCAGATAGTGTTGATAGAAGAGATAGAGAAGATCCAACGGAGAGCAGCGCGCTTCGCTACAGGATTATTTAGTAATCGCGAATGCGTTACGGAGATGATAGATAAACTCGAGTGGAAGATTCTGCAGGAGAGAAGCTCAGTAGCTCGGTACGGGCTTTTGTTGAAGTTTCGAGAACATACCTTCACCGAGGAGTCAAGCAGTATATTGCTCCCTCCTATGTATATCTCGCGAAGAGACCAAGAGGATAAAATCAGAGAGATTAGAGCCCACGCGGAGGCATACCGACAATCCTTCTTTCCACGAACAATACAAGACTGGAATAGAAGGGAGAACCAATAGAGGTACTCAAGGTACCCTCCGCCACACACCGTCAGGTGGCTTGCGTAGTATGGATGTAGATGTAGATACTGCCAGCTTGTCTCTGTCCGACATTATAAGTGTCAAGGAACCGTTGTCTTGGAGGACGACGGATTCGCGCCCTCCCATCGGCATGACGTAGAAGGTATCGTGATTCATCAGACAATGTAACGCTCAGCCACTGCACCAACGTCCAGTTCCGATGGTCACGTTCCCATTTCAGTTATAGTCGCCGATGTCGCGGTGTTAACATTGCCATGTGCATGCATCGTCGGCTGCGGTGGCCCTTCGTTAGGAATATTCGGTGCGCTGTGTGTTCAGACACTCTTGTACTCTGCCCAGCATTAAAGTCTGATGTTAGTTCCGCCACAGTTCGCCGCCTGTCCTGTTGTACCACTCTGTCGCACCTACAGCGTCCGGCACCTGTGATGTGGGGTGGCCGTCCAACCCCACGACGTCTGTACGTGGTTTCATTGGTTTCGCCACGTATTGAAGATACGCACCACAGCCTTCCTCGAAGACCCGAAAAGTCCTGCAGCTTCAGAAATGCTCGTGCCGCGCCTCCGGGCAATCACAATCAGACAGATTGCGTGCTTTCCCCATTCTACAAACGGACAGCCAGTCAGTGATACTACACGCACCGTGCCTGTGTCTGACTAGCAGCCATTCCTCGCCAGGTGATGCTGCCTTCACCTGGGCTGGTTTATATCGATAACAGGTCGGTGGTCATAATGTTCTGGCTGATCAGTGTAGATAAAGGCCACACTATGGCCGAAACCAGTAATGGTCGTGTAACGTTCTGTGATTGTGTATAAATAAAGGCAAGGGAATGAATGACAAAGTTTTCATCTTGTTAAAAAAGGCATCACCTTAGGTATGACTATGACAAATGCTATCTGGCAACGATAGTTTCCCCAAAGCATCCATACACGGGTATGACGATCGTGATGCAGAACACAGAACGCTTGTCGGAGCAGAGGAGGTGGTGTCCGCCGTCCGGTGTTGCCGTCGAGTGCTTCTTCCTTCTCTCTCAGAGGACACTGCAGCAACTCTCGTTGTGCTGACAGTGGTGGGGCTCCAGATGTCATCGCGAAGTCCGTGTGGTTATTTGTTTTGCTGCAAACAAGATCAAGCCCGGACTGAATGTATGTGACGCGGCTGCACGATCTTGCACGACTAGGTGAACAAGACATTAGTCCTCTCGGGCACTTGATGAGTGGGACCATTGACGTCCTACACGGTATTGAATATGGCCCTCCTGAAACCATCGATTCAGTATTCGCATGGTTGTCGTGGGATCCTGACCAAAGAGAGCAGCACTATCGCGGGACGATAGACTGCAGTCCCAATAGGCCACCATCCTGACTGTCAACTCCGACGAATGCTACGAGACGTTTCTGCAGCTTACACGAGCTATAACACGATCTTCTCATAAGCAACCTACATACAGATGCGATATCTTGATGTGAAACCCACCGCGTAATGTTCCTGATTTACAGAATACTATTTACGTAACAGCTACCCTGATATATTAATCATCTGCATATCCAAGCATATAATACATTTCATTCCAATTGGACGTGCTCCCTGCCGCCGTTGGATAAGCAGCTGCAGCAGCAAGTCGTATACTCCTAGCTCACTCTTTTGTTACATAGTTTAATTCTTAATTTCTTTGCGTGTTTTTGGTACTTGCATTGTTTAATTCATAAATTTCGGGCGTATTATAGTATTTGAAAGTTGTAGCATCGCGTTTTAGTACCTGAATAGTGTAAATTCGCGTAGTCGTCTGTCTTCTGTTTTTGTTTTGAACGGCCAGTGTCGGTTGGTCACAGTCAGTGTGCTCCCTGCCGCCGTTGGATAAGCAGCTGCAGCAGCAAGTCGTATACTCCTAGCTCACTCATTTGTTACATAGTTTAATTCTTAATTTCTTTGCGTGTTTTTGGTACTTGCATTGTTTAATTCATAAATTTCGGGCGTATTATAGTATTTGAGAGTTGTAGCATCGCGTTTTAGTACCTGAATAGTGTCAAATCGCGTAGTCTCCTTCCGCCGCCGAGTAGTGTGTGAGCAGTGCACAAGTGGCAGCATTACTGCATTTACTAGGCAATCTCGTATTTTAATAACCGTTTAAATTTTGTGTCGATTTGTTTGCGCTCTCTGTAGATTAGTTCAGACGTTCTTTGCACAACAGTTTTTAGCATGGATAGGGACTGCAACTGCTGTGTTCGGATGCAGGCTGAGTTGGCATCCCTTCGCTCCCAGCTTCAGGCAGTGTTGGCTTCGGTCACACAGCTTGAGGCTGTTGCCAATGGGCATCACTGTGGAGGTCCGGATGGGGGTTTGTCGGGGACGGCCAGCTCGTCCCACGCATCCCCCGATCGGACTACGACTGTGGTTGCCCAGGATACTGCCCGCATTGAGGCTGATCCCTCACCTGTGGTAGAGTGGGAGGTCGTCTCAAGGTTTGGCAGGGGGCGAAAGACATTCCAGAGGGCTGAACGGAAGGCCTCTCCAGTTTGTCTGACGAACCGGTTTCAGGCTCTGTCTCAGGCTGATACTGATCTTCGGCCTGACATGGCTGCTTGTCCTGTTCCAGAGGTTGCCCCTCAGTCTGCAAGATCCGGGCGGTCGCAGAGGGTGGGCTTACTGGTAGTTGGGAGCTCCAACGCCAGGCGCGTAATGGGGCCCCTTAGGGATATGGCAGCAAGGGAGGGGAAGAAAACCAAAGTGGACTCCGTGTGCATACAGGGGGGAGTCATTCCAGACGTGGAAAGGGTCCTTCCGGATGCCATGAAGGGTACAGGGTGCACCCATCTGCAGGTGGTCGCTCATGTCGGCACCAATGATGTGTGTCGCTATGGATCGGAGGAAATCCTCTCTGGCTTCCGGCGGCTATCTGATTTGGTGAAGACTGCCAGTCTCACTAGCGGGATGAAAGCAGAGCTCACCATCTGCAGCATCGTCGACAGGACTGACTGCGGACCTTTGGTACAGAGCCGAGTGGAGGGTCTGAATCAGAGGCTGAGACGGTTCTGCGGCCGTGTGGGCTGTAGATTCGTCGACTTGCGCAATAGGGTGGTGGGGTTTCGGGTTCCGCTGGATAGGTCAGGAGTCCACTACACGCAACAAGCGGCTACACGGGTAGCAGGGGTTGTGTGGCGTGGGCTGGGCGGTTTTTTAGGTTAGATGGCCTCGGGCAAGTACAGAAAGGGCAACAGCCTCAACGGGTGCGGGGCAAAGTCAGGACATGCGGGGACCAAGCAGCAATCGGTATTGTAATTGTAAACTGTAGAAGCTGCGTTGGTAAAGTACCGGAACTTCAAGCGCTGATAGAAAGCACCGAAGCTGAAATCGTTATAGGTACAGAAAGCTGGCTGAAGCCGGAGATAAATTCTGCCGAAATTTTTACAAAGGTACAGACGGTGTTTAGAAAGGATAGATTGCATGCAACCGGTGGTGGAGTATTCGTCGCTGTTAGTTGTAGTTTATCCTGTAGTGAAGTATAAGTGGATAGTTCCTGTGAATTATTATGGGTGGAGGTTACACTCAACAACCGAGCTAGGATAATAATTGGCTCCTTTTACCGACCCCCCGACTCAGCAGCATTAGTGGCAGAACAACTGAGAGAAAATTTGTAATACATTTCACATAAATTTTCTGAGCATGTTATAGTCTTAGGTGGAGATTTCAATTTACCAGATATAGACTGGGACACTCAGATGTTTAGGACGGGTGGTAGGGACAGAGCATCGAGTGACATTATACTGAGTGCACTATCCGAAAATTACCTCGAGCAATTAAACAGAGAACCGACTCGTGGAGATAACATCTTAGACCTACTGATAACAAACAGACCCGAACTTTTCGACTCTGTAAGCACAGAACAGGGAATCAGTGATCATAAGGCCGTTGCAGCATCCCTGAATATGGAAGTAAACAGGAATATAAAAAAGGGAGGAAGGTTTATCTGTTTAGCAAGAGTAATAGAAGGCAGATTTCAGACTACCTAACAGATCAAAACGAAAATTTCTGTTCCGATACTGACAATGTTGAGTGTTTATGGAAAAAGTTCAAGGCAATCGTAAAATGCGTTTTAGACAGGTACGTGCCGAGTAAAACTGTGAGGGATGGGAAAAACCCACCGTGGTACAACAACAAAGTTAGGAAACTACTGCGAAAGCAAAGAGAGCTTCACTCCAAGTTTAAACGCAGCCAAAACCTCTCAGACAAACAGAAGCTAAACGATGTCAAAGTTAGCGTAAGGAGGGCTATGCGTGAAGCGTTCAGTGAATTCGAAAGTAAAATACTAGGTACCGACTTGACAGAAAATCCTAGGAAGTTCTGGTCTTACGTTAAATCAGTAAGTGGCTCGAAACAGCATGTCCAGACACTCCGGGATGATGATGGCATTGAAACAGAGGATGACAAGCGTAAAGCTGAAATACTATACACCTTTTTCCAAAGCTGTTTCACAGAGGAAGACCGCACTGCAGTTCCTTATCTAAATCCTCGCACAAACGAAAAAATGGCTGACATCGAAATAAGTGTCCAAGGAATAGAAAAGCAACTGGAATCACTCAACAGAGGAAAGACCACTGGACCTGACGGGATACCAATTCGATTCTACACAGAGTACGCGAAAGAACTTGCCCCCCTTCTAACAGCCGTGTACCGCAAGTCTCTAGAGGAACGGAACGTTCCAAATGATTGGAAAAGAGCACAGGTAGTCCCAGTCTTCAAGAAGGGTCGTCGAGCAGATGCGCCAAACTATAGACCTATATCTCTGACGTCGATCTGTTGTAGAATTTTAGAACATGTTTTTTGCTCGAGTATCATGTCGTTTTTGGAAACTCAGAATCTACTATGTAGGAATCAACATGAATTCCAGAAACAGCGATCGTGTGAGACCCAACTCGCTTTATTTGTTCATGAGAACCAGAAAATATTAGATACAGGCTCCCAGGTAGATGCTATTTTTCTTGACTTCCGGAAGGCGTTCGATACAGTTCCGCACTGTCGCCTGATAAACAAAGTAAGAGCCTACGGAATATCAGACCAGCTGTGTGGCTGGATTGAAGAGTTTTTAGTAAACAGAACACAGCATGTTGTTATCAACGGAGAGACGTCTACAGACGTTAAAGTAACCTCTGGCGTGCCACAGGGGAGTGTTATGGGACCATTGCTTTTCACAATATATGTAAATGACCTAGTAGATAGTGTCGGAAGTTCCATGCGGCTTTTCGCGGATGATGCTGTAGTATACAGAGAAGTTGCAGCATTAGAAAATTGTAGCGAAATGCAGGAAGATCTGCAGCGGATAGGCACTTGGTCTAGGGAGTGTCAACTGACCCTTAACATAGAAAAATGTAATGTATTGCGAATACATAGAAAGAAGGATCCTTTATTGTATGATTATATGATAGCGGAACAAACACTGGTAGCAGTTACTTCTGTAAAATATCTGGGAGTATGCGTGCGGAACGATTTGAAGTGGAATGATCATATAAAATTAATTGTTCGTAAGGCGGGTACCAGGTTGAAATTCATTGGGAGAGTCCTTAGAAAATGTAGTACATCAACAAAGGAGGTGGCTTACAAAACACTCGTTCGACCTATACTTGAGTATTGCTCATCAGTGTGGGATCCGTACCAGATCGGGTTGACGGAGGAGATAGAGAAGATTCAAAGAAGAGCGGCGCGTTTCGTCACAGGGTTATTTGGTAACCGTGATAGCGTTACGGAGATGTTTAACAAACTCAAGTGGCAGACTCTGCAAGAGAGGCGCTCTGCATCGCGGTGTAGCTTGCTCGCTAGGTTTCGAGAGGGTGCGTTTCTGGATGAGGTATCGAATATATTGCTTCCCCCTACTTATACCTCCCGAGGAGATCACGAATGTAAAATTAGAGAGATTAGAGCGCGCACAGAGGCTTTCAGACAGTCGTTCTTCCCGCGAACCACACGCGACTGGAACAGGAAAGGGAGGTAATGACAGTGGCACGTAAAGTGCCCTCCGCCACACACCGTAGGGTGGCTTGCGGAGTATAAATGTAGATGTAGATGTAGACGTCTGTTGCATGCCGCCTTCATATGTTGCAATTTTAGTGACACGCAGTGCTTCCACGTGCTTCGGCCGGGAGATCTGAGGATTTTCTAGCACACAGCTCCTTAGTGCTACATCGAGTGCACTACATGTGGAAATACCGCCTTCCCTGTAAACTCTCTCAAATAAGCACATGCAAAAGAGAAACAAATAAAAAATCCCATTCATCATTGGCGTGCTTGCCAGCACATCGTTTCAAAACATACTGGCCAATAGGATAAGCTCCTCAATGATGCTAAAATATGGACTACTACAGGAATCTCTCCTCGTCCCATTGCTGCTTAATCTGTACGCATCCAACATGCCTTCAACTGTTGTTGTTGTTGTGGTTTTCAGTCCTGAGACTGGTTTGATGCAGCTCTCCATGCTACTCTATCCTGTGCAAGCTGCTTCATCTCCCAGTACCTACGGCAACCTACATCCTTCTGAATCTGCTTTGTGTATTCATCTCTTGGTCTCCCTCTACGATTTTTACCCTCCACGCTGCCCTCCAATACTAAATTGGTGATCCTTTTATGCCTCAGAACATGTCCTACCAACCGATCCCTTCTTCTGGTCAAGTTGTGCCACAAACTTCTCTTCTCCCCAATCCTATTCAATACTTCCTCGTTAGTTATGTGATCTACCCATCTAATCTTCAGCATTCTTCTGTAGCACCACATTTCGAAAGCTTCTATTCTCTTCTTGTCCAAACTATTTATCGTCCATGTTTCACTTCCATACATGGCTACACTCCATAAAAGTACTTTCAGAAACGACTTCCTGATACTTAAATCTATATTCGATGTTAACAAAATTTCTCTTCTTCAGAAACGCTTTCCTTGCCATTGCCAGTCTACATTTTATGTCCTCTCGACTTCGACTTCGACCATCATCAGTTATTTTGCTCCCCAAATAGCAAAACTCTTTTACTACTTTAAGTGTCTCATTTCCTAATCTAATTCCCTCAGCATCACCCGACTTAATTCGACTACATTCTACTATCCTCGTTTTGCTTTTGTTGATGTTCATCTTATATCCTCCTTTCAAAACACTATCCATTCCGTTCAACTGCTCTTCCAAGTCCTTTGCTGTCTCTGACAGAATTACAATGTCATCGGCAAACCTCAAAGTTTGTATTCCATTTTGCCTGCTTCATTTACTGCATTTTTATATTTTCTCCTTTCATCAATTAAATTCAATATTTCTTCTGTTACCCAAGGATTTCTACTAGCCCTCGTCTTTTTATCTACTTGATCCTCTGCTGCCTTCACTACTTCATCCCTCAAAGATACCCATTCTTCTTCTACTGTATTTCTTTCCCCCATTTCTGTCAGTCGTTCCCTTATGCTCTGCCTGAAACTCTGTACAAACTCTGGTTCTTTCAGTTTATCCAGGTCCCATCTCCTTAAATTCACACCTTTTTGCAGTTTCTTCAGTTTTAATCTACAGGTCATAACCAATAGATTGTGGTCAGAGTCCACATCTGCCCCTGGAAATGTCTTACAATTTAAAACCTGGTTCCTTAATCTCTGTCTTACCATTATATAATCTATCTGATACCTTTTAGTATCTTCAGGGTTCTTCCATGTATACAACCTTCTTTCATGATT
Organism: Schistocerca cancellata; assembly: GCF_023864275.1. Lineage (NCBI taxonomy): Eukaryota > Metazoa > Arthropoda > Insecta > Orthoptera > Acrididae > Schistocerca > Schistocerca cancellata. The sequence continues at coordinate 1,038,002,025 of NC_064626.1, forward strand.
CTTAAACCAAGTGTTAGCTAGGATTAAGTTGTGCTCTGTGCAAAATTCTACGAGGCGGCTTCCTCTTTCATTTCTTAGCCCCAATCCATATTCACCTACTACGTTTCCTTCTCTCCCTTTTCCTACACTCGAATTCCAGTCACCCATGACTATTAAATTTTCGTCTCCCTTCACTATCTGAATAATTTCTTTTATTTCATCATACATTTCTTCAATTTCTTCGTCATCTGCAACTAGATCTCGTAAATTTGGGTACGCCTGTAACTGGGTGTTGGCAGTGGAACATCGAAATTCAGTGAAAACATAAGCAAACTTAATATCTGATCTGGCGATAACGAGAGTTTACTTACAGAAGTGGAGACTGAAACCAAACTTCACCAACACAAAGAAGGTTTACTTTCACTTGTGCATTGGAAAGTGGCGACGAGACGCCTCCAGATTCATTTTGGTGACAGACTACTTCACCACAATCAGCGCCAAAGTATCTAGGGGTTACATTCGACAGGACACTATCCTACAAGAAGCATCTGGAAAACACAGCAGCGAAGATGGGAACTACAAACAACATCCTAAATAACCCGCGCGGAACAACCTGGAGCTCTGCTGCTGAAACTCCGCACACTTCATCGCTTGCACTATATCCCGACCCATGAACGATGGTGGTACGCGTAGGTCGAGAAACGGACGGGGACTGCACTGTTGCCGGTTCCAAGCGACAGTTACGATACGCGCATACACGTGCTTCGCATTTGTTGCAAGCGTGTATACTGAGCATTATGTCATTTGCTTGTGTAGAATTTCTCGCTTACCTCCACCATCAGCCATGACAATTCGCAAGAGATTCAATAAAAATTCACTAAATAACTCGCTTTGATCACATCACTCTTTTTTGGTACGTAATTACAGCAGAGCGCTCAGAACACTACTGAACATTCTTTGGCTGTCGAAGAATGCGTAACGTAGATGTGCAGATCAAGCCTAAACCCGACCGCCATTGTTGTGACTCCAACAATCTATCCATCTGCGAAGTACGGTGCTCCTGTATGGCTGAATAACTCTCACACACACCAATACTCGACGCACAGCCGAACAACACAGTGAGAATTACCGATGGTACACAAAGATTAAACCCCACTGAATAGCTTCCCATTTTGAGTCACAATCCACCCCCCTTTTTCCCCCTCCCCGGCCTTCTTTAAAAACCAGCTCTTCTCCGTGAGATTAAAGGCCTACAAGGCAAACCGTAACTCCCTATCCATGAAGACGCGGCTATCCTTGAAAGAAACCAGCTTCGATCAAGAAAACCATTCATGAATAGAGCCATGGAACTACACAGGTCTCATTTCAACTTCACTGGCTCATGGAAACGAGACTACACAGAGACTTGCCCTCCACATTGCCAAAACTTGCACTGCGTATATAAAATGTATACTAGGAATGGCAAGTAAAGTATTTGTAGGGAGTATAGCCATGTATAGAGATGTAACATGGACGATAAATAGTTTAGACAACTAGAGAATAGTTGTTGTTGTTATGGTCTTCAGTCCTGAGACTGGTTTGGTGCAGCTCTCCGTGCTACTCTATCCTGTGCAAGCTTCTTCATCTCCCAGTACCTACTGCAACCTACATCCTTTTGAATCTGCTTAGTGTATTCATCTCTTGGTCTCCCTCTTCGATTTTTACCCTCCACGCTGCCCTCCAGTACTAAATTGGTGATCCCTTTATGCCTCAGAACATATCCTACCAACCGATCCCTTCTTCTAGTCAAGTTGTGCCACAAACTTCTCTTCTCCCCAATTCTATTCAGTATCTCCTCATTAGTTATGTGATCTACCCATCTAATCTTCAGCATTCTTCTGTAGCACCTCATTTCGAAAGCTTCTATTCTCTTCTTGTCCAAACTATTTATCATCCATGTTTCACTTCCATACATGGCTACACTCCATACAAATACTTTCAGAAATGACTTCCTGACACTTAAATCTATATTCGATGTTAACAAACTTCTCTTCTTCAGAAACGCTTTCCTTGCCATTGCCACTCTGCATTTTATATCCTCTCTACCTCGACCACCATCAGTTATTTTGCTCCCCAAATAGCAAAACTCCTTTACTACTTTAAGTGGCTCATTTCCTAATCTAATTCCCTCAGTATCACCCGACTTAATTCGACTACATTCCATTATCCTCGTTTTGCTTTTGTTGATGTTCATCTTATACCCTCCTTTCAAGACACTATCCCTTCCGTTCAACTGCTCTTCCAAGTCCTTTGCTGTATCTAGAGAACAGAAGCTTTTGAAATGCGGCGCTACAGAAGAATGCTGAAGATTAGATGGGTTGATCACGTACCCAATGAGGAGGTACTAAATAGTGTTGGGGAGAAACTAAATTTGTGATACAACCTAACTAAAAGAAGAGATCGCTTGGTAGGACACATTCTGCAGTTTAGCAGTGGAGCTAAGCATGGGTGGTAAAAATCGTAGAGGGAGATCAAGGGATCAGTACAATAAGCAGATTCAGAGATATGTAGGTTGCAGAGGCTGAGATGAAGAAGCTTGTTCAGGATAGAGTAGCATGGAGAGCTGCTTCAAACCAGTCTTTGGAATGAAGACCACAACAGTTAGTGATCGATAACTCCTCTCTGTCACAACGAAACGTTTAAAAGAAGCTTTCCCCGAAAAGGCATGGATTTCTGGTTAGTCATTTCCGATCTTGTGGCCTAGTGTCAGGCAGAAGCCATGGAGCTATGATCCATTCTGGAGGCGGTGTTTCATGAAAGAAATGAGTTCAGTGAGGTCTAGAAGTCTCTTGCATTCGTGAAAACTTTTTGTTTTCTTTTTTAGTGTGATTTTTGACCTATGTAGCTATGAAAAAAATGTTCTAATGTGTGTGACATCTTATGGGACTTAACTGCTAAAGTCATCAGTCCCTAAGCTGACACATTACTTAACCTAAATTATCCTACGGACAAACACACACACCCATGCCCGAAGGAGGACTCGAACCTCCGCCGGGACCAGCCGCACAGTCCATGACTGCAGCGCCTCAGACCGCTCGGCTAATCCCGTGCGGCTGTAGCTATGAACTGATGCCCTCGGCTTGCCCTTGCGGAGGTTCCTTTCATATGTGCCTAGGAGCTTCACGAAGTCACACTTGCTGCCGCGCTAGAATCCACTCACTCTTGGCGATTTACGACGCGCCGAACAAATTACGCGACGTACTGTTTACTGGAAGTTTATTGTTGGACCTGGATAAATTCTTTGCACTGCTACACATTTAAATGAATTTGAATAATGGCTAAACTTCACAACTCAAAAGTCAGTTAACCAAGAATTTGTACCAATCCAACTAGTTTCACTATGACTACGAGATCCGATCACTGGACTGAAATACGTGCATTGCAGACCGTTCATACACCATCTCCAACTACCCACTAGCAATTTCGCCGATAATCACCTCAACAATCACACACGAGCTAAGATTAGGAGGTGCATCTGTAAAAGGTACATATACACTGTAGCATTTAAGCTGAGAAAGTTAAGACTTTTCCCATCAATCAATTACTAAAAATTCCTACATACTTTCTACCTGGAGATATTATTTCATGATACTTTGCAGTCATGAAACAACTGTAATAAAAATGCGAGTGTAGTGTTTTCGTAGGTAGCGTGTCTCAAATACATGCTTTCTAAACCCCCAGTACCACCAGTAAACATCTGTAAACAATGAATAATGGAACTAATTAAAATGCAGATGGGAGCTTAAGACTTGACGGGGAAACATAGTAGAAGTAACCAAAAGTGAAAGAGAGGAAGTAGTTAGTCGCCTAGCTGGCTGAATATATGGCAATCTGTAGTGTGTATAGATAAGCAAGAAAAGATTTAAGAGATTTCGCTTAAAGCGATTTTTAAGTCGCAGCCTGTTGTTTGGCAAAATGAAACCTCGTGGGTATAAAGTCTCCGTGTCGAATGGTTTCGACTCTTCATTTCTAATGGACGTTGAACATCGTGAAGCTGCTTTTACTTTGTCACTAACTCTCTCAGCGTACTACGACTGTGTATCTGAAATGTCACTATTCGCATTTTGATAGCCGCACCATTTCAAAGAGGAAAAAAATGAACCCTTGGAGATTCCCCTCCCCCCCCCCATCCCATCACGCTTCCTCCCCCTTTTTCACTATCCATCCCACCGTTCACCACCGCCAGCAGCAACAAATATACAAACTGCAAATTAACGCAAAATTAAAATTACTGGTAAACTTGAGCAGAAGTAACTGAAAGCATCTTAAAGTTGGAACTATGGATCATTGTTAAAAATTAGATGAAAAGTAAAAAAGAACATAAAATTAGGCATAGACATAAAGAAAGGTTAAATACTCCGTGCAGGAAGAGTAATTTTGCTGACTTATTTGCTCACGAACTTGCTAATTTTGCAGATGAGGGCTCATTATAGAATGGAGACTGCAGGTTAAGGGGGAGTCTAAATTTGCTAGCACCTGTTACTGAATACGGCGGGTGCAGCAATCGTTCGTGTATGTTTATAACGTGACAAGGTGTAAACAAATGGATGAATGACGACATCATCCCACTCACACACTGTTGACTTTTAAGCAAAGCCACGGGATATAGTCAGTAAGGGAGTTACTTTTCGGGGGAAAGCAAATAAACAGGTATAATAATCCTCTCTGCAACAGTTCCGTGAAGCGATAAAAGACGTAAATATGACTGGAGGCGTATGACGTGTGACAGAGGTAAGTATGATGTAAGCTACCACGTCGTACTTTTGTCGCACCGTTGTCACGTTTCAAAGGGCGACAGGACTTTTCAAAAACAGTAATTAGTTCGTAAGCAATTACTGCAATGATACTTGCAAATCGAGAATTACATTTAACATCAAGTACACCAACCAGGAACACTCAGTGACTGAACTATAGTACTCATCTCAAGATTCTCTATTTCTAGTAGTCTGTTAGGGTGGCGTCTTGATGAAGACACTGATCTCATGTTGTGTCTCAATTTCCTAATTGGTAATCTCGATTTATGGTTACTTGAGTCATTTCAGCACAAATTTTGGGGACCATGTCCTCAAAAAGGTTTCAGTCTACAATACTTCCTTGTCCTTATTCAAACGAAAGTAGTGGTCCGTCTGTTCTGAAGACAACACTTCAGTACGATACACAGGTACTTTTCTTTCTTCTGTGGTTCCTTCTTCCATTGTTTTCTGCTTTTGTTTTCTTGTCACGTCGGAAGACTTATTCGAAGAAAGGTTTTGTAACTTCATTTTCTTGTGCAACTTGTTTCTGTTTGCGTTCTGGAGTTGCTGTTAATGGAAGTGCTGTTTTCATTTTTTTTATGTTGTGTATTCACACGTTTATTAACACATTACTTAAATTTATTTTCTATGTACATATAAGTGCAGTTGTAGTTTTGTATGAAATTGTAAACTGTTACATTCGATGTAATGTTAAACATAAGATGTTTAGCTGTACACACTAGAGATGGGCAAAACCGATTTTTTCAGAGATCAGATCAGAACTACTCATTCACTGAAATGAAGTAGCTCTTTTTGATGGCTCACTGCTCATCATTCACTCAAAAAAATAAATAAAAGGAAGTCAACTTGCCTTTTTATTCCCGCCATTATATCTGTATTTTTATGTGATTCGTTCCTGTTTTAAAAGCTCGCAGAAAGAGAAATAGTAAGTTAATCTTATGTCCCTAGTAGTTTTACATACAAATCATCTGCTTTCCATCTAAAATTAAAAATATTACAGCACAATCCTAAATTTTTTTTCTAGTGGAAAAATTTTAAAGTAAGACTGATATTATGTAAGAAATTTAGCATAGTTGTAATTAGTTTAACCAGCTACAGTCTTCATTTACAACCAGTATGACAATTATGTATCCAAGAAGGAAAAATTATCAATATTGTGATTTATAAATGAAATTTGATCTATTTTTCATGAAGTGATTCAGTTTCCTTTCTTAGTGCATATTTATACTGCTTTCGAAAAGATACATTCACGGGGCACTGTCGTAGCTGATATACGTAGAATTTTCAGAACCAGTTGGTACAGTGTTGGTACAGCAATTTTATGGTTTCCCACCAGTTTAAGGGATCGCTGTTTCGAGGCAAATACGGCTCAGATAAATATTTGTCTAGTTCGTCAATCGCTGCAGATGACTTCTTTGGAGCTGAGAATACACTCGAGAGAGCTGGTAACATTTTATGTACAACAGCTATGTGATGTAATCTGTTTGTATCTTCAAAGAAAACGGTAGTTACGAATTCAGGGGTCAGAAGCCAATTCCCAGCAAAATAACAGTAAATGATCAGAAAACAGGGACAATAAACTCGTTTAATCTCGTAGGAAATAGTATCTCAAACGGTTCAAGTGTCTCTGACCACTATGGGACTTACCCTCTGAGGTCATCAGTCCCCTAGAACTTAGAACTACTTAAACCTAACTAACCTAAGGACATCACACACGTACATTCCCGAGGCAGGATTCGAATTTGCGACTGAAGCGGCCACGCGGTTCCAGACTGAAGCGCCTAGAACCGCTCGGTCACACCGGCCGGCTATTATCTCATTTATGAGAGAAGCGGACATACAAAACACAGTACAAAGATCTAACTACACTAACAGAAAAATGTATAGAACCAGCGGAGCTAAAGTAAGAAAGGGAACTCTACATAAGTTCTACAAGACGATGTCAGAACAAGTTGTGACATTTGGAAGTGAATCGCAGACTATAACAAAAAGAAATAAATAAAGCATACAAGGACTGGAGATGTGATTTGTAACAAGAGTAGCTGGGTACACACAGTCTGACAGGAGGAAGAATGCTGTCATCAGAGAAGAACAGGGAAAGAAAAGCTTACATGAGCAGATTAAGGAATACAGGAAAAACTAAATGGATTACGCCACAAGAATGGAAAGAGACAGAATACCTAAATTACTGATAAATTAGTACCCAGTGGATGGAAGGTCTTAAAGAAAGCTGAGAAAAAGATGGAAAGATGAGTAATTTCAAACAAGAGACTGTAACAGGCAAACACATAATACATGCAGATAAAAGAAAACACCTCATATTAAAAATATTATTTTTTAAGTAACTGTGATGTTATAAGTTTTGAAATTACATTTAAAAACCTGTTCCGATGTAAGAGATGTCCTGAGAGCTTTAATCTGGTCATGTTAAATAAATAAAAAATAAAAACAGTACACACGTGGACTATCATATATGTAAAAATTATTATATAAATACGTACTCCTATTATGATAAAGAACAGTATCCAGTAAAGCCGAACTCGGATGGAGAGGTACTGAGTGAAGAAACTGAGCTGAAAGCTAAATCAGTGGGTGAGCCAAGAGCATAGAGAGCAGACTGACTCCGGTTTTGCTTGCAAATAGCCAGCGATTGGGATATGCCAACGATAGACATCGGCCAGAGCGTGGCATCGCCCGGCAAGTGGGATCGGCTGATGAGCCATCGCCGTTGCGTGAGATTTTCAGGATTCTCTCGCTCTCTTTGCACGAACTATTAGCCCTAGAGAAAAAGTGACCACAACCTTTTTTGCAGGAAATTAATGTAGTTTAATTTGGAACTGGAATACATTATGTTACATGTTCCCTTTTTCCAGTTATTCAAGGCAAAGGTACAAAGTGACTTTCAAATCCACCCCCCCCCCCCATACTCATCTCCCGATAGTAAGGATTTCAAGTACGCAGTTTATGGTTCTCCCACCGACCACTCTAGAAAAATGTACGACTACACTGCCTGGGCTACTATGCCACAGGCTTTGTCAGCTATTTCCTTAATTTAAACTTTTCAGTGAGAGTAATGAAAGAGAAAAAGAGTTTTGTATACGTTATGCAGAAGCTAATTACGTTTAGTATAGATCAACCTAACCTTAATTCTTACAAGTACAGTAGTTTCGTAGCAAAAAGGCGAGACAAACAAATAATTTAATTGTTATTTTTATTCTGCCAAAATTCAAAAACAGTCAGGTAAAATCTACACTAATGTCCATTTTACAATTTAAAAGTGCACACATATGCTGGTAGCAATACAGCCTAGTCAGTGAAGACCAAAAAGATCGAATATGGTAAATAATACCTCTAGTTGCACAGTTTTATACAGTGGTAGGGTGGAGTGCCATCAACAACATACTATAATTATTGACTGGTGAACGATGAATGTTAGGATGGCGGTGTATTTGAACGTAGCTTTCTTGCGCTTATTCTTGAATAACTAGTAATGCGGCCTCAAGCGAAAACATGACCCAGTGCAAAATTAAAGTAGATTAAATTTATTACAAAGAAGGTCCTATTCGTTATTTCTTGAGGATTAATGGTTTGTGCAGACAGAGCGACAGAATATTGAAAACCCCACATGACGCGCACATGCTGTAGGTAATTTTTGTATGCCAGTTTGAGGCCGTTTCCTCACTTGACAGACAGCAGGTGTTCTGTATCAAATTATTGCATCTTGACTTCCTCTACACCACTGTGATACATTGTAAACAGTTACTATTTGCACCCAGTGTAAGATGAAAAGTGTTTTTTGTGTTTATGCAGTATCCTGAAAAACTTACCTTTCTTCATTTTCTGTTCTTTTCATGGCTAAGAAAAACTGCTCACATAAGTAAGATATGCAAATCCATACGTGCACATGGTCTATAGCACATTTTTTTTGCAGCCTGGGAAACGATTCCTCCAGCATATGAAGTGGAGCACTGTTGCAGCAGACTGTTACAGAATCGTCATTCCGCTTAATAACGTCTCCAGAAAGACAGTTCAGAACAGAAGAGCTAATGTTTCTTTTTTCCAGATTACCAATCACTCACTCCTTAGAAGGATCTGGCGTTTTTAAGCAGTTCAGGAGCAGATCTACATCTACATCTGCAACAAGGCAGAGTGTACAGCGACGCACTATCTAATGTTTAACAAGCTGAACTATTTCAGGACTTTCTACATCTACACTCATACTCCGCAAGCCACCTGACGGTGTGTGGCGGAGGGTACCTTGAGTACCTCTATCGGTTCTCCCTTCTATTGCAGTCTCGTATTGTTCGTGGAAAGAAAGATTGTCGGTATGCCTCTGTGTGGGCTCTAATCTCTGATTTTATCCTTATGGTCTCTTCGCGAGATATACGTAGGAGGGAGCAATATACTGCTTGATCCTCGGTGAAGGTATGTTCTTGAAACTTCAACAAAAGCCCGTACCGAGCTACTGAGCGTCTCTCCTGCAGAGTCTTCCACTGGAGTTTATCTATCATCTCCGTAATGCTTCCGCGATTACTAAATGATCCTGTAACGAAGCGCACTGCTCTCCGTTGGATCTTCTCTATCTCTTCTATCAACCCTATCTGGTACGGATCCCACACCGGTGAGCAGTATTCAAGCATTGGGGGAACAAGTGTACTGTAACCTACTTCTTTTGTTTTCGGACTGCATTTCCTGAGTATTCTTTCAGTGAATCACAGTCTGGGATCTGATTTACCGACGATTAATTTTATATGGTCATTCCATTTTAAATCACTCCTAATGCCTACTCCCAGATAATTTATGGAATTAACTGCTTCAAGTTTCTGACCTGCTATATTGTAGCTAAATGATAGAGCATCTTTCTTTCAGTGTATTCGCAGCACATTAACTTGTCTACATTGAGACTGAATTGCCATTCCCTGCACCATTAGTCAATTCGTTGCAGATCCTCCTGCATTTCGGTACAATTTTCCATTGTTACAGCCTCTCGATATACTACAGCATCATCTGCAAAAAGCCTCAGTGAACTTCCAATTCTAGTACACACACTCATTAATAGGTTATGACGTACACCAGCAAAGAGTACGGAGGGTAAGAACTTACGGTGATTGTCGTGGAGCGTGTACGCTTGTGTGCTGTATCGTTGGCTGATGACAAATAACTGTCACTTTTGATCTCGGTGTTCACTGTGCACAAGGAAATAATAATAAATGCGTCGTGTTGGTTCTCATTCTGAACTGATACCTGGCACATTAATCTTAAAACTGTGACATGCATATCGCCAAGCTGTACGCATACTATTACACATACAGTTTTGACTGTGAACTGCACAGACTGTTTATCATACATCGCGGACTATCAAATTAAACTGGAAATACAGCAATGCATTTTTTCTTCGTGAACTGATATTGCGAACATTAAACTTGAACAAATTATGTGCCAGCCGCCGTGTGATTGATGTGAGTGTACTGTGACTATCGCACAGAGTACGGACGGTTTGTCGCATACAGGAGATTTTTAAATCAAATTAAAAATGTATTCCTGTAATTTCTTATTGTGAACTGTGGTTCTGTGAAACGTTCTGAATCACGAGCGTACAGGAAACTTTAAACGCAAAACTGTGGCTATTAACGGCAAAAAAACATTATGACTTCTTGAAACGTCATGTGTTAACTGAATGAAGCATGCCCCATCCAAGTTTCTGCATGTGGATTCTATAACCGAATGGATTCGACAAACATCGCGCTGTTCTGCTGCATCTAAGAACGGACAGCTACAATGAATAGGATCAATTCAACAATATTTCACTGGAATGCACGGTATTGGTGATGATTCAACAACACGGATGAAGATGACACACCAACAGCACGAGGCAAGTGGAGACTGGCGTTACAGATATTACATTGGACTCTGACAAACATCGTCCGAACAGGCCCTGAAGGTCCGACAGTACCGACCAGCCGCCGTGTCATCCTCAGCCGTTAAGCATCACTGGATGCAGGTATGGAGAACCTTGTAGTGAGTATACCGCTCTCCCGGCCGTTGACAGTTTTCGTGAGTGGTGCAGTTACTTCTCAGTCAAGTAGCTCCTCAGCTGGTCTCACAATGGCTGAGTGTATCCCGCTTACCAACAGCACTTGGCATACCCGAACGGTGACCCATCCAAGAGCTCGCCAAGCTCGACAGCGCTTAACTCTGGTGGTCTGACAGGAACCAGTCTTGACACTGCGGCAAGGCCGTTGCCAAATAGGTTCTGTCTTCGCGAACTATTACTGGGAAGCCTCTGTATGTCGATCTTTACCCAGATGGTTGCGAGACCTCCGCTTGTGAGGTAACGGGCGAGTTGTGGCGCCCTGGAAATATTATACGTTCGGAATTGGGGCGGCCGCACAGGACGCTCGTCAAAGCCGCGGCCCGGCAGCGACCACGTGGTGCCGAACGTTAGCTGAGCTTGAGGGGAGCCCCAGCGCGTGGTCCATCAAGCATGTGGCTGTGAATTCCTTCGTGACACTGTGCGTTGGGAGGGCCAAAGGTGGCGGACTTTGTGAAACCTTAATGGCAGACATTTCACAGTTCATACAGAAATTAATAGTAGCCAGATGAATCATGAGCCCTCAAAAAGAAACATGTACATTACTATTATTTGCACGACGATTCTGATGGTGTAATCAGATTTTCAATATCTTGATTAGTTTAAAGTTTTGTATCTGATTGTAAATTATACAAGTAACACCCAGCAACGAATTTTCAAAATATAGTCTATCGACGTGTCTTTAGAAATCTACTTGTGTAAACCTAAATTGGTATGAATTGCAAGTGTGTAACTTGAATAGTACATGAGTTATTGGAGGTCAAAGTGGCCAATTACTATCGATCGCGTCATGCCATAAGTAATCCACAGTTAGACGAAAAAACGGTAGCAGCATGCTTATAAATATATTTATTCGTCGTCTATGGTTTTGTTTATATCTGATATATACTATTCGTGAAGAAATTGCTTAAATATGTACTGTGTTTTAGAAGGCAGAGAGACATTAGGCTAATGGCCCACCTTTTGTTGCTATTCCTTTGATATATGTCTATTTAATTTGTTTATGTATTCAATAATGTGTGTTAGAGCCTGTTTATGGTCCAGTCGTAGGAATATTTATTTATTTCAAGTTATTTAAATGTAAATCCAGTATTTTATATGTGTTTCAACATGTTTGTGAGAGCACGTTGGCTTGGAAACATTGAGGGAGCGCTCTAGCCAATCACAGCGCTCGTTACTTAGAGAGACGTATGGAGGTTGGGGAGGAGCATCGTTTCCGGAGAGGACACAAGGTAGTTGTGGACAATGCGGCGCGAGGGTCAGTCGCACAGGACACGGAGAGTTCTGGGGAGTACTGCACAGGACACGGGAAGTGCTGGACGTGACGGCGCGACGGACGCTCGGTCGCGGCAGAGACTTGGAGAGTGTGGAGCGGTTTGTGCGTGGTCGCGGCAGATAGAAATACTTTGGAGTGCCGACTTTGTTTATATCTAATTATGTGCTGTTGGAATCTATTGTTTCCCTGTTATTCAACTTATATTTTATTTAATAGCTGGACTATCGACACCAGTAAGTGTTTTGCAGAAATATACCGTATTCACAATGTACTTCTACTATCGTACTCATCATTTAAAGTCATTAAGATAGTACCTGCAGAATTTATTTAGTTGCAGTCTTTCGTTTATAAATTTATATGTTACTTTCATAATTCGCAATTGCCGAGTGATAGAAACCTTCGACCATTCGATTCATGTGTGTATTCTTATCGTGTTCTATAGACTCAGCAGTATTTAGCCTCTAATGCGGCAACAATGAATCCCAGCCCCTAGACAACGAAACCAGCCAAAACTTTTAATGCTGCAACGTTGAGTTGGAGGGTCGTAGTTGAGGGCCACCACACACCACATCACGTCATTCACTTTATTATTTTTGAAAGCCCGCACGCTGTTCAGTATAGAACGTGGAACCAAAACACCTTTCACCCATCTAAATTTCCAGTAGTTATTTTATTGAGCTACCAGTTCCGGCGTTATATTACTCCATCTCCAGGCCTTCCGACTTCAACGACTGGTGTCCGTATATTTCTGTTCAAAAGAAACGGAAATCCTTTCAACAGAAATCTACGGATACCAACCAGTGAATAATGGGCCCTAGTTTGACTCTACCAGAGGTGGGAATCTTTCTACACGTCGGTCAGGGGGCCTAAAGATGTCGTAATGTATCGCCGAAACTGGTTGCTCAGTAAAATAACAACTGAAAATTTAGACAGCTGAATGTGTTTTGATTCAATATTCATTACTGGAATGAGTTCTGTATTAAAGTTTTGTGCTGAAATTATGTTAATTTTTCATTTTCACTCTCTTTCAGATAACCGAAATTCCACTCACTTTTGATCAGCACGTTCCATTTCCGTTCGGATTTAAAAATTAAAACCAGTTTAGTTCATCAAATAAATTGCGGATACTGATGTTCTTTCTTTGCAAACCTAGTGTCTCCCTATAGTATTCTTATTACTGCAAATATTAGCAGCGATACCGAAGTTTCCCTTTATTTCTCGTTCATTTGCTACACACACACACACACACACACACACACACATATATATATATATATATATATATATATATATATATATATATATATATATATATATATATATATATATATACACTCCTGGAAATTGAAATAAGAACACCGTGAATTCATTGTCCCAGGAAGGGGAAACTTTATTGACACATTCCTGGGGTTAGATACATCACATGATCACACTGACAGAACCACAGGCACATAGACACAGGCAACAGAGCATGCACAATGTCGGCACTAGTACAGTGTATATCCACCTTTCGCAGCAATGCAGGCTGCTATTCTCCCATGGAGACTATCGTAGAGATGCTGGATGTAGTCCTGTGGAACGGCTTGCCATGCCATTTCCACCTGGCGCCTCAGTTGGACCAGCGTTCGTGCTGGACGTGCAGACCGCGTGAGACGACGCTTCATCCAGTCCCAAACATGCTCAATGGGGGACAGATCCGGAGATCTTGCTGGCCAGGGTAGTTGACTTACACCTTCTAGAGCACGTTGGGTGGCACGGGATACATGCGGACGTGCATTGTCCTGTTGAAACAGCAAGTTCCCTTGCCGGTCTAGGAATGGTAGAACGATGGGTTCGATGACGGTTTGGATGTACCGTGCACTATTCAGTGTCCCCTCGACGATCACCAGTGGTGTACGGCCAGTGTAGGAGATCGCTCCCCACACCATGATGCCGGGTGTTGGCCCTGTGTGCCTCGGTCGTATGCAGTCCTGATTGTGGCGCTCACCTGCACGGCGCCAAACACGCATACGACCATCATTGGCACCAAGGCAGAAGCGACTCTCATCGCTGAAGACGACACGTCTCCATTCGTCCCTCCATTCACGCCTGTCGCGACACCACTGGAGGCGGGCTGCACGATGTTGGGGCGTGAGCGGAAGACGGCCTAACGGTGTGCGGGACCGTAGCCCAGCTTCATGGAGACGGTTGCGAATGGTCCTCGCCGATACCCCAGGAGCAACAGTGTCCCTAATTTGCTGGGAAGTGGCGGTGCGGTCCCCTACGGCACTGCGTAGGATCCTACGGTCTTGGCGTGCATCCGTGCGTCGCTGCGGTCCGGTCCCAGGTCGACGGGCACGTGCACCTTCCGCCGACCACTGGTGACAATATCGATGTACTGTGGAGACCTCACGCCCCACAGCAATTCCGCGGTACGTCCACCCGGCCTCCCGCATGCCCACTATTCGCCCTCGCTCAAAGTCCGTCAACTGCACATACGGTTCACGTCCACGCTGTCGCGGCATGCTACCAGTGTTAAAGACTGCGATGGAGCTCCGTATGCCACGGCAAACTGGCTGACACTGACGGCGGCGGTGCATAAATGCTGCGCAGCTAGCGCCATTCGACGGCCAACACCGCGGTTCCTGGTGTGTCCGCTGTGCCGTGCGTGTGATCATTGCTTGTACAGCCCTCTCGCAGTGTCCGGAGCAAGTATGGTGGGTCTGACACACCGGTGTCAATGTGTTCTTTTTTCCATTATCAGGAGTATATATATATATATATATATATATATATGCGCTTTGTTTGTGTGCGTTAATTTCTGCAGTTACAGGTTGTCTTATTTTAGTGCCAATTTTCATGTTAATTATTATCGTATGGTGAGCAAATATGCGCGATGGGCAGTGTCCGCCATTAAACTAGGAGAAAGCAGCGAACCAGAAATAACCAGTGTGTTTGGTGAAGTAAAGTAAAAGAAAATGTTTGATGTCATGAGATGTGTGATGATCTGCGTTAAAAAAAAAAAAATCAGAAAATTAAAAAATCATTGGCTGCCTTTGTTCCTTCAGAGCTCATGCACTGTCATTAATGAACATGCCGTCGATGGTGCTTTAAATCCAAAATGTCCTTCCTTTGTTTTCCGACGTGAGTCTTCTACTTTCTCCTCGTGGAAGACATGTTTCGTGTCCATCTGTGATAAACTACCTCTCTTAATGAAATGGTTACTGAATTACGCTATTGCCCCTATCTTCGCCTGGGTGAAACAGTACACGATCTTTACGAATATGGTTACTCATATTTTTCTTCGGCAACTTGGTTACATGTTTCCAACTATCTATAGGACATAACATATATATTGTATTTAGGTTTAATCCTGATGCCTTCACAAAATGTACTGAAAACTTTTAAATTTGAACTGTACCATACGCATGTCGTACAAAACATTAATTTTCATATTAGATTTTAAAGCTCGTGATGATTTTCGATTACAAGAAGAGCAAACCCAGGGTCTGAGCTAGGAGCAGCAGCCATTATTAGTTCCAAGGTGCATGACGAAAGCCGGCCGCGGTGGTCTCGCGGTTCTAGGCGGGCAGTCCGGAACCGCGCGACTGCTACGGTCGCAGGTTCGAATCCTGCCTCGGGCATGGATGTGTGTGATGTGACCACAGCTGTTAAGTCCCATAGTGCTCAGAGCCATTTGAACCATTTGAGAGCATGACGAAATTTTTCTGATATTTTATAACAAAAGGCTCTGTTTAGATATTTTACTTGTCGATATCCATTATAAGTTGAGGCTTCCTTCAAACAGATACTCACGTGATAGGTCCGTCTGTTAATCTGGGCGAGGTGCAAGTTCCCTTGCCAATTTTTTTTTTCTCCCCACTCCTCGCTTGGTACGCCCTTGTGCATATAGTCACAAACTACCTTCAATTTGCACAGAAAAAAACAGCATCTATCGACCGCGATGTAAGAGAACCAAGTCTCTTTTCTCAAACAAGGCCGCAGTCAATTTACTTCTTACTTCTTGACCAGCCTGGTACTGTCCACCACTCCCCCAAATGTTTTCGATGTCGAAGGGACATCTCTGATTGCAGTGTCTTATTCATTTCTTCTTACCACAAGTCAAAAGAGCGGAAATTGACTCAGCCCCAGGTACTCTACGGGGAAAAGCTTCAGTTTAAGTAACGTACGCGTTACGTCAGGATCAGTGTGACATAAGTACTCTCAGAATATGGTCGAGTAATTAAATGACATCTGCTTAAACATCTTAGATGGTAGAGTGCTCCCCAAGAAGCAGCAATGAAATAAATAAACATGAAAATAAAAAGAACGAAAAACAGGGGCGATAAATTTTAATAAAGTGACCCAGAAATTATTTCTGTTCTAGTGTCCGAATCCAAAAATCTGAGTCGAATCTATCTGTGTTATCAACCATACCAGTGGCGAGCGATTCCATCTTGAGATCTACAAGTGATGCTATTGAAACTTTGCCGTATAACCCCGTTTATTTTGATGTTTCAAAGTAGTTGTCACTTAAATAAGTATACCTCTGCGTACTTCAAAGCCACTCATCAAATCATGTTTTCCAATTATCTATCAATGTGCATTCATTGTCCCACGTCTGCAGAACAAATAGAAGCTGAAGTGGGACTCTGGATCGCAATAACAAGAAATATTTATCTGGACCTGAAGGACGAATGATCTGCGCAGTTCTTGCTCGAGTTACTGTCATTTTCTCAATGAAATGTAATTAAATTAAATAATCTGAATTAGTATATAGACAGACACTCGAGCGCGAGGAGGCCAGAGAAAACCGTGCTGTCACGGATTGAGAACGAGTAGTCTTTGAATAAGGTAGGTATATCTTCTTCTTGTGGTTGTTGAGCCTAGGCAGACGTCACGAACTGTCAGTCATGAGTTGTCAGTCATCGGGATGCAATGTCACCCCATATTATGTATAATTGGAATTGTGCGTTCTGTTCTGAAGTGAATGTTAAAAAAGTGTTCTTTCATGAAGTGAAATAATAAGTGAGTTACAAAAGAGTAAAATGTATATCAGAAATTATTTCAAATTGTGTCCCAAAAGAGCATTGAATGAAAAAGAATTCTGCAACAAGGAAATGAAGTCCATATAACTGCACGGCGACCGAACTTCTACACAGGATCCGACGAACAACTCATACGTCATCGCTTCTTAGACAAAATAAGAGATACAAGGTACTGTTATAACTGATTAGCGAAAGTTGTAGCAACAGAGAACAGTTCTGTATAAAAAAAGAATACTCTGTAGGTAGCAGGTTTAATTACGCTGCGATCTGGAGCTAAATGATAGTGTGGTAGGACTGTATCCACATGTATCACAACTTTCAGTTTCACACATTTAAATATAAACGTATACTCCCATTTACATAATTAAACAACATCCCTTTATTATTTATTTTTATAATTTAATTACATTCTTTTTTTAGATCCTGCTACAATGCCTAAAAATTGTCATTCTTTCAGAATATTCACATAGCGAAATGTTACTGTAATAGGTATGATGCTCTTGAAGCAAAATAAAATTTGTAAGCTTTCCATCACCGTGCTGAAAATCTTGGTGAAATAAACAATATGTAGGATGTATTACTATAATCACAACTGATACTGGAGGTACGAATTTTTCTCCATTCACCTTCTGTGTTACCCTTTTATTATTTACATGCTTTTTTATATGCAGAAATTTCGGCCAGCGACAGATGCCCACAATATAACTTACAATTTTGCCACGTCGTAAAAAAAGAAATCGAGTTACTGCCATTGTAACAACGTCATTAACGGACGTTCTTTGTGTTACATAACGATACTGTGCTCTAAACCAGTTTCAAGTTCCTTTTGTGATTTTGATGTCGCCTTGTCAAACGTCGTGAATTTCATGTATAAACTGGGCCACAGATTGTCCTGCGTTTGGCTGTGCAATGCACAAATACTTTTTCATTGCCAATGAAGAATTTACGTCAGAGAGTGGAGCGATCCTGTCGGTAGAAGTACAACTCTGAAAACGCTATGAACAACTGTGTGTGATAATGGGACGTGGAAACTCTTTTTTTAAGCTCTGTAGACGATTGTACTGAGGAATAATCTGTTGGCCAAATTGTAGCGCAGAATTGCTGCCACTCCCATTTTCTTTCTTTCATGTCTTGATGATGCCTGAGCAACAGGTGTAACAGTGCTGAGAACCAAGGCAAAAATGCATGTATGATTTTACAATACAACGATTAAATTAGGCTGTAAGTGATTGTGTTGCGAATCTCAGAATAAAGGTACCATGTAGCCTCCATTCGATGCAGTAAACACACACATAACAGATGTTGGTCTGGCTAACTGAAACCCCATATTGCGAAATTTTTCTGCCATCCGTTGTAGTATCAAAAAAAATAATCTCGCATTTAACTGCTATTCAACCACTCTGACCTGCAAGCTGACTATGATGGCACTAAGTCTTGTATGAGAAACGTTTTCTGTGTAGGTTGTATTTCTTGGTAATAGCTCTAGCAATTGGTCAATTTCAACCTCTTCTTGATTACTAAATAGACAGTCAGTGACCAATGCGTCTAACTTATTTAGTCGGTAGACTCATTGTGCATGGATGGCTCACAGGCAGTAGTGAAATTCAGAGGATTCATGTCCCCCAATTTCCCAATCAAAGCAGGTTTACGGCAGGGAGATGCTCTTTCATATACCCTCTTCAACCTTGCATTAGAGAAAGTGAATCGAGAGAGAAATTTACAGCTATACAATGGTCTCCCATTCGAACAGAGTGAAATAAAACTCCTGGCATTCACAGATGATGTAGTATTACTCAGTGAAGCAGAGCTGAAGGACAAAGGACATGAACAGGTCTCTCAGGCACAGTGCCAGTGAAATGGGACTCTTAATAAACCAAGAAAAATCAGAATATATGGAAATAGGTCCAGTCGTAAACCCAAATCCCCACTTTGAAATTGATCATCATTCTGGGTTCAGAAAAGTTCATCAGTTTAATACCTTGAATCGTACTTCATCAGTAAAAATATCATAACTCGGAACATAAACGAGAAATTAGCCTCAGGATCAAGATGTTTGTACGCTCTAAGTAGCCTAGCTAGCTAAGTAGCTTTGTCAGTCAGCACTAAATGTTGAAATACAACGCCATCATCTGTCCAGTAGTACTGTATGGTTCGGAAAACTGGACACTTACCAAGAAAGAAGGAGAAAAACTGAATGTTTTCGAAAGAAAAGTGATGAGAAAAATTTGGGGATCTGTGTTAGGGAGTGACATATCGAGAGTTCGTGAGAACACTGTAAGTTATCAGTTAATGAAGCAGCCCAGTATCGTCCAGAAATTAAAAAGTCGGAGACTGGATGCGCAGGGCATGTGGCTAGAAAGGAAACCAAGAGAACCCCTAAGAAAGCATTTAAGGGCATTCTCCAAGCAGCAAGATCATTGGGTAGACCTCGCACACGGTGGAAAGATGAGATAGAGAAGGGAGTCGCAGCATTAAGAATCCCCGTAAGGTGAAGAGAGACAGCGAGAGACAGAAGAAAATGTAAGCATATCATTGATGCAGCGAGTGGTCTGCGGGGCCTGCGATCGCTGAAAAGAAGAAGAAGAAAAAGAATAACAAGAAGAAGAAGACTCATTATTAATAAATACAGCCTCTGCATGACCAAGTATTTTATACAAGAAATTCAATTCGGCTGAGAAATCAAGCATGGAAGTGATACATGGTAAAATTTTTATCTATTTATTTGACAACAGCGTAACTCAAAAAATTTAACCATGGAAAAGCAAATTTAACCACTCCTATCCTGGCTGATGCCTTTTAAAGGTATTTTAAAGTAATTAAGACGTTCACTGCTCTTACATTCGTTTTAACCCTGTGGTGCATGATATTTCCTGCAGTGGACAGCTTTTAATAGCCACTTCTGTGACGTTTTCAGTCAGTCATGAGGCTGCAAATGCATAGAGGATGCAATAGCAGGAGGAAGTGCCCATGAAGTGGGCTTTGTCCGTCTGCAGCCTCAAGACTGACTAAAAAGTCTGTCCAACTGGGGAGTTAGATCATCAAAATCCCGAACTGGTTGGAGGCCCCAGAGAGAGAGAGAGAGACGGTGAACTTGATCGCCAAGGTATGGTTTGGGAGCACAAAGGAAAGCAGGAGAAACTCTCGCTGAAATGTAAACTCGGGATAACTTGCTATGAAGGGCAACAATAAAGGACTCAGAATTCGTTGACGTGTCGCTGTGCTGTAAGGGTCCCGCAAATTACAATTAAATGTGTCCTCATGCGAAATGATGTGGTAACCCGGACCATCAGTCCTGGTTGTCGTACCATACGGCGGGCGAGTCAGATTGATAACCCCGCTATCTGGGGCGTCTCTTCGCTGGTCATCGGGGCTTAGCAGCACCCACCACTGAAGACAGATCTATTCCAGTTCAACGAGTATCCCGGCGGACTAAGTCCGATACCACTGCAAAAGGGCTTGTTGATGTACAGAGACCAATGTTACTCGGCGCAAGAGGCGCCGTGCCCCATTCTGTGAGTGGTCTATTAATGGTCCTTGTCGTCAATGAAGCACCACTTGCACGTCGGATCGATGATAATGGTGAATCCGGGACTCCGAATGCCTCTCTAACGAATGATGGGCCCTCAAGTTCTGACGCCCGCCTCTCTAGGTCAACCGCTTCCTTCTTGACGTTGTGTTCGGCCATGGTTCACCCATTCCTGCCATCGTCGAATAGTGGAATCGCTCCTATTGAAATGTTGAGCGATTCGCCAATTACTCAAAATGGCTTCTTTGAGTCCAACTACACGTCCTTTCCAAACGCTGATATGTGCGCATACTGTTCACGCGTCTGTGTGAGTACACGGAACGAAATTCACCATGATTTTATGATCACGTATTGACATGCTCTCTGTTACCTATCAGTGCCAGTACACTGCAGCGTCACAGACTCATCCATCTGCTGCCAAAGTTTACAGTTTTTCATTTTCCGTCGATAATTATATGAACATCAGTTTGTGACCAATTTGCGTTCAGAAATGGTTCAAATGGCTCTAAGCACTATGGGACTTAACATCTGAGGTCATCAGTCCCCTAGACTTAGAACTAATTAAACTTAACTAACGTAATGACATCACACACATCCATGACCGAGGTAGGATTCGAACCTGCGACCGTAGCAGCAGCGTGATTTCGGACAGAAGCGCCTAGAACCGCTCAGCTACAGCGGCCGTCCTAATTTGCGTAACTCCTTCGTGGTGTGTAGTTTTGTTGTCCTAGAATGTGTATTGCGATAGTTGTTGCTAGGCATAGACGCGAACAGAATAAACGGAAGCAGTGTTACTGTTTCCTTCTGACATGGAGAAGTAGAGGCAATTGACCTTACGGCTGTTAGCGGTACGGTGCTACGCCGTACGTGTCACACAGAACATCAGAACGTCAGCGCCGAAAACGGACGGTTACAATAGCAGCCATTTTGTGTCCAAACATGCACGTCTCCCGTCCTCGAGAGAAGAACACAAAGTAAACAAGGCTGCCGCTGCTCAGACAATAGGCGGCAGCTATATATCAGGCAGGTCAGCAAACACGACCGGCGAGGCGGGTTATGCAAACCCTACTTCCGACGCCTTTCAAGTAGACGACATCTCTGCCGTTCCGTGACTGAAGACCCGCTGGGCATACACAATACTGGTAACCTCAGCAGTGATCGCTTCCTTCGCTGACGGTCAGCGAAAGTCTGTATTATTGCCGCTCGCACCAGTTATTTTAATTGCAGAGCCTGCAAAGGCGTCTGAAAGTCCCACAACCGTGACACAGTGAGAGAAACAATCAATGTGTCCTAGGAGGAATGCCCAGTATTCCGCCAGACCATCTTGTAGCTCACGGTGGACAAAAAGTATTCCACACTGTTTTCATGACTTGGTAGTAAATATTCGGAATGTTCTCTACGTTTTTCGTTAGCGTTCAAATAATGGAGCTCTTGCGATAAATGTAAATTTCTTAGTATTGTGACGAAGTCCAGAATGAATCTTTCAGTCTGCTATAAGAGTGCGCTGTTTTGAAATATCGTCGCCTTTTCCACGTACGGTTATGTGAAACACGAAAAGAAGGAGGTAGTGGCAGAATGGAAGCTGTGAAATCGAGTTACGAGTCATGCTCCGGTAGCTCAGGAGTTACTACACTACTGGCCATTAAAATTGCTACACCAAGAAGAAATGTAGATGATAAACGGGTATTCATTGGACAAATATATTATACTAGAAATGACATGTGATCACATTTTCACGCAGTTTGGGTGCATGGATCCTGAGAAATCAGTACCCAGAACAACCACCTCTGGCCGTAATAACGGCCTTGATACGCCTGGGCATTGAGTCAAACAGAGCTTGGATGGCGTGTACAGGTACAGTTGCCCATGCAGCTTCAACACGATACCACAGTTCATCAAGAGTAGTAACTGGCGTAGTGTGACGAGCCAGTTGCTCGGCCACCATTGACCAGACGTTTTCAATTGGTAAGAGATCTGGAGAATGTGCTGGTCAGGGTAGCAGTCGAACATTTTCTGTATCCAAAAAGGCCCTTACAGGAAATGCAACATGCGGTCTTGCATTATCCTGTTGAAATGTAGGGTTCTGCAGGGATCGAATGAAGGGTAGAGTCACGGGTCGTAACACATCTGAAATGTAACGTCCAGTGTTCAAAGTGCCGTCATTGCGAACAAGGGGTGACAGAGACGTGTAACCAATGGCACCCCCTACTATCACAACGGGTGACACGCCAGTATGGCGATGACGAATACACGCTTCCAATGTGCGTTCACCGCGATGTCGCCAAACACGAATGCGACCATCACGATGCTGTAAGCAGAACCTGGATTCATCCAAAAAATGACGTTTTGCCATTCGTGCACTCAGGTTCGTCGTTGAGTACACCATCGCAGGCGCTCCTGACTGTGATGCAGCGTCAAGGGTAACCGTAGCCATGGTCTCCGAGCTGATAGTCCATGCTGCTGCAAACGTCGTCGAACTGTTCGTGCAGATGGTTGTTGTCTTGCAAACGTCCCCATCTGTTGACTCAGGGATCGAGACGTGGCTGCACGATCCGTTACAGCCATGTGGATAAGATGCCTGTCATCTCGACTACTAGCGATACGAGGCCATTGGTATCCAGCACGGCGTTCCGTATTACCCTCCAGAACCCATCGATTCCGTATTCTGCTTCCAGTCATTGGATCTGGACCAACGCGAGCAGCAATGTCGCTATACGATAAACCGCAATCGCGATAGGCTACAATCCGACCTTTATCAAAGTCGGAAACGTGATGGTACGCATTTCTCCTCCTTACACGAGGCATCACAACAACGTTTCACCAGGCAACTCCAGTCAACTGGTATCTGTGTATGAGAAATCAGTTGGAAACTTTCCTCATGTCAGCACTTTGTTGGTGTCGACACCAGCGCCAACGTTGTGTGAATGCTCTGGAAAGTTAATCATTTGCATATCACAGCATCTTCTTCCTGTCGGTTAAATTTCGCGTCTGTAGCACGTCATCTTCGTGGTGTAGCAATTTTAATGGCCAGTAGTGTACTTTAGTGTACTAGACTGCCACACACTTGTAATCAGACAGAAAGTTTAAAACGTCAGAAAGCTTTTCCGAATGTTCTCGCCAGACTTTCTAATGCATAAACAGACTCGTTGCGAATGGATTACGTCTACGTTGCTGAAGAACCGTAAGACGATTATTCGTAGTGCAAAGACAATGATCATGCCAATAACTTACTCGCTGAGCGTATTGACATTTTTTCCCTAAATCTCCTTCGACATTACACTCGTGAGTAATTGTTGTTGCGGATATGGAGCACTCCTGTTCTCATATCATCTTTTGTATCGCGTGTCACTTGGCTGTGATGTCAGCCATTATTCTGAGCGTCGACGCGACGCTCGAATGCAGGAGAGGGCAAACGCGCCACGTCGTGTGTGCCCGGTGCTTGGGACTCCCTTATCTCTGAGATCGTGCAGCCACTGAGCTCTTCACGTGACTCCGTCTCAAGGGTGTATTGTGAGTACCCCACATTGGGGAAAAAACTTGCCGCTGAAGTTACATAGGAAACCATCTAGATTCTAGAACCTTCTCATCAACTCTGAGTACACAAGTCACAGTGCACACGTTTACAACTACTCACAACTACTCGCGTCATACGGCACAGATATTAGGGAGAGTGTAGGAGCCGTGCAGTATGACACTTGAAGCGTGGATAAGCGTCGCTTCGACTGATACGTCGCAGTACAAACTGATACTCGAAGAAGGCAGGGCACGAGTGCCGAGTCATCCAGCTGTCTTATGCAGCTCGTGTAATCCACAGCGGCACAAATGAAAGAATCTTGCCCCAACTTTCGGGCGTGGTAAATATTAACACACCACTGTGTTAGTTTAGATCGATTACTTAGGCAGTGTCCGACTGTGTATGACATTGGCAGCGTTTCCACTCGCAGGGGCCCCTGTTTTGTTTGGATGATGCGAAATGTGGGAGGATACCACAACGCTAATAAGAACGAAATTAGGGAGTAATACAAGCAGATAGAAAGGGTGAGTCACGTAGGACGTAACACTCTTTTATTTCGTGAACGGTTCCATATATCGTAACGTGATTTTCGGCAAATGTTAGAGCGTCGAGAGGCACGTATTTTTTGTTTTGTTAATGTTTTTAGCGCTGGTATCGACTGAGATATTGAAGCAAGTAGGCGTTTTTTTAATGGAACCGTGTACTTTTATGACTGCATTCAATAGCTCTCGAGGAGACAGCTACAGTGATGTAGCGTTTGCTAATGTTGACGTTGAAACCCGCCGTAAAAAATTTCAGAAGCGCCCTAAAATTTGATGGCACAGCCGCTGGAATCGGCGTTAGCAGTGCAAACACCGCCAAGCAGAGCTCTCGTACTACGCGGTATCAGAGTGTCAAAATATTTGGCTGTTTACTTGTCTGCACTGCACGCCGCTCATTTCTGCTTCAGCATTCGTTTCGTGTAGACATGTACAGCAACAAGGAGAATTTGGATATACAATTATTATATGCTGAATGTAAAAGAAATGCCGTAGAAACACTACAGCGGTATAGGGCTATCTGGCGTCAATTTCCAACGCGCCAGGAAATTGCACGAATTATTAAGACGCTAGTGCGGATGGGTTGCTTGAACGTCAAAAAGAGGACATGAGAGAAAATTCAACTGACAGAGAACACGAAGAAGCTGTTCTTACTACGATGCTAAGGAATCCGCACAGTGGTACGAGACAAATTGTCAAGGGCTGTGGAATCAGCTAGACGAGTGTCATTCGCATCCTGCATCATCCCTACCATCTGTCAGTCTGTCACTAAATCAAGCACTCGACGACCCTGATTTTGAAAGTCGTCCAGAATTTTGTCGGTTTGCCCTTCAGCAACTGAGAGACGACCTTGCATTTTTCCAACGTGTGCGCTTTACCGATGAAGCATTGTTTAACCAGGCTAATGTAAATTTGCATAACAAGCACTACTAGGCACCCAAAAATCCACACTGTCTTCGTCAGGTGCAGCATCAACGGCCGTGGAGCGTAAATGTATGGTGTGGCATCGTAGGAAATTAACACTTTTATTTTCACAAGTCCGTCTTGATCACCTAGATTTCTTTACACTTTATGACCGGTTTCGGCTTATCGCCATCTTCAGATCTGTTGTAAATATAAATATTATGTAAGCGACCAGGTTCAATTAATTAAGATTAAAAGTATACAAATCTAAGTGATGCAAGAAATGTAAAATACAAAATATCTATAGCCATATATGGCAATCATACATACCGTTAAAATATTCTGATATAAATCATCGTCAAGTTAAACAAGTGCGTGCTAATACTCAAGTTACAAAAACCTAATCCCAGCAGAGAGCACTTTAGCCGAAGTACATAGTAAGCCAGTGTCGCCAATATAAAGATTAATATGCGGTATGCATTGTCTTTAGTTAAAAAAATTTTCCCCCTTGGCTAAACGAGCGTCTGGCATTAAAAACATATATTGATATACTATATGTGAAATTAGACTCATCCATCCATAAAAATCCATAAAAAGTACAAATAGTATACTGGTTAGGTAATATACAACTTCTATGAATGCCAGTATAAACGTATAAAATAAAAAATAAAAAACACAAAATCTTCTATCCAAATATCAGTAAATTGTAGGACCTTACTTCCTCTCAGGCGTTCTAAATGAACATTCGTTACTTACACTTTCTGACGAACATCTGCCGGCTCTTGTATAACAAGTACCAGTAGATATTCGACAGTTCACGTGACTACAACACTGCGGTGGTCCAGCTCACTCGTCCCGTGTTGCACAGCAAATACTGAACGTGAACTTTTCTGCTGGAAGTTGGATAGGACGAAAACCTGTAGTCAAATACCCTGCCTGGCAGATTAAAACTGTGCGCCGAACCGAGACCTGAACTCGGGACCTTTGCCTTTCGCGAGCAAGTGCTCTACCAACTTTTTTTTTTTCATACAAAGGCAGCATTCATCCAACAGACAAGCAGGTTACTTTTTTTTTTTTTTTTTTTTTTTTTTTTTTTTGCCGGACCGAGACTCGAACTCGGGACCTTTGCATTTCGCGGGCAAGTGCTCTACCAACTTTTTTTTTTCATACAAAGGCAGCATTCATCTAACAGACAAGCAGGTTACTTTTTTTTTTTTTTTTTTTTTTTGCCGGACCTAGACTCGAACTCGGGACCTTTGCATTTCGCGGGCAAGTGCTCTACCAACTTTTTTTTAATATAAGGCAATGACCTTTACAAAATAAAATATTTCTGGGAAACGGAAATAAGTAGACTTGTATTACATAATGGTGTAACAAAAACAAACATAATATATAAGACGATGACTTTTATAAAATAAAATATTTCTGAGAAACGAGAATAAGTGCACTTTCTTTTTACATAATAGTGAAAAAATATCCTGCTTCTGTCAGTACAAGACAATAACGGACCACGTTCCTCTTTTGGGCGCGTACCTCGCTAATCCCGTTATACCTCGCTTGGTGTTGGGTACGTCTTCACGTGTGGTGCTGGATCCTCTCCACTGTCCTGGTCCTTTCTTGCTCTGATACTTATAGGCTATAATTGCATTCTCCTACCCGGGACACCCCAACTGGGTGGGGGATCAAGCAATGCATTTCCTAAAAAATTAGCGTAATATGTTCGACATCTCGGATGTCTCATAAGCTGTGAGTGATGTTTTTGTAGTAAGGCCCAAAAGTCGAGCACATTCTTACTGCCGTCTCGGAAAAGATAACGCACAGTCAAACCTCGAATCCAAGTCACTGCGTTTGTCTTTGTTCGGGGATAATATGTCCTATCTGGGAGGAGTAGTATCCGTGGTTCTAATGCATGCGGCCGCACCCGAAGGAGGAAGGCGATCATTTTTTTGACCAAACACCATACGTCCGCCGAAGGCCCGCATAGCAGGCGATGCTCCTCTGTGTCTATAACATTGCACTGCGGAAACAGTGGCTCGTCAGCCATATGAATTGTATGCAACCTGGAACGAGTCACGTATTTCCCATTTACCACCTGATACCACAGTGCGCGCGTTCCCCTATCAAGGTGTGGGTGGTGCACTGTACGCCATACCACTGGCCACGTAACAGTTGGTTGGCGGCGCTCTACGGCATTATTCGGCCATCGTCGAGTCGTGATATATATCACGTGCCGTTGCCGTCCTGGTAGTCGGTAGTTCCATATGTAAGTAGCTGTGTTCCACAAAAAAGGTTCGCATATGGGCAAGCGATGGTGAGATGTAAGACACCGCTACCAGAGCCGAACGAGAAGGTGGAGCGAGTTCGTCTATCAAGGTACCCGTCAGACTTGTCCGGTGTCGTGTCCACATCTTTATCATTGTGGTTACATAAATAGCCACTGCTCGGTCGCATACGTGGACTAGTCCAAGCCCTCCACGACTACGAGGAAGGGTGAGGGTTTCGTATCCGACCTTAAAAAGCAGACCTGTGCTCACAAAATATCCTAGTGCCGCCAGGATTCGGCGGGCCAACACCACCGGCATAGGAAGAACTTGTGCCAGGTGGGGGATGCGAGAAGCTACATAAGTGTTGGCAAAGGCGACCCGTTGTATCATATCCAGTGCCCTTAACCTGTGACTTCGGACACTCGCACGAATTGTTGGCAGAAGATGTCTGTAACTCAGTGCCGCCGTGCGTCGAACGTCTGTAGTGAAGAGAATTCCTAGGCACTTCATCGTGTTGATCGGCTGTAATGGTGCTACACTTCCTGGCGGGAGTTCTCTCCCGATGTTCATCGCTCCCGACTTTGCCATGTTCAGACGACTTCCCGTAGCCATACAATACAAATTAATCCAATGCAGGGCCGCTCTTGCCTCGTCGCCTGACTGTGCTAAAAACACTAGGTCATCCGCGTATGTTCTGCATATAAACTTGTTGTGCCTTGTGGTCATTCCTTGGAGTCGATTCCGGAGCCCGCAGAGCAGCGGCTCGACAGCGATGGCATACAATATCTTTGACAGCGGGCACCCTTGTCTGACCGATCGTGAGATGGTGATGGGCCCCACCAAGCGTCCATTGATGAGCACTTTGGATGCGGCTCCGTGGAGTAGTCGCATGACGACGGTGACAAAACTTTCCGGAAACTTCATTTGCGTCATCACTTCCGTGAGATAAGCATGGCTCAGCCTGTCAAATGCGCGATCGAAGTCTATCGATACCAATGCACCCCAGAGACGACATGTTGATGCCAGCGCGATAACATCGCGGTAGTCGCTGAGTGCTGTTTGTATATTGCTATCTCCTCCTAGCTGGGTTTGGTCGAGTGATATCACTTGGCGTATTACGCGTTTAAAGCGTGCTGCAAGTATCCTGGGGTAGATCTTGTAGTCGCAATTAAGAAGGATCAGTGGCCGGTAGGCCTGTATCCCTGTGCCGCCGGATGGTCTGTGGATGGGGATGATCATTCCTTCCACGAAGGAGGGTGGAAGAGGCACGTTGGGAGACATCAACGCAGTACATGGCAGTCCATCGTGGAGTCATGAGGTCTTTAAATGTACGATAAAACTCTAACGGAAACCCGTCGGGCCCCGGCGATTTGTGCGATGTTCCCTTATCAATCGCTTCCATTACGTCGTCAACTGTGACTTCTCTTGTTAACTCCCGGTTGGCCGTCTCGTCGAGACACGCGGAGAGCGTTCGTCGGATCTCATGAAAGGCTGCCTGATCGTGTTGCGCTTCTTCATAGAGATGACCGTAGTGTTCCACAAAAGCGTTGGCAATGTCTTTTTGTGTTTCCAGAATGAGATTTTCACTCTGCAGCGGAGTGTGCGCTGATATGAAACTTCCTGGCAAATTAAAACTGTGTGCCAGACCGAGTCTCGAACTCGGGACGTTGGCCTTTCGCAGGCAAGTTCTCTGCCAACTGAGCTACCCAAGCACGACTCACACCCTGTCCTGACAGCTTTACTTCTGCCAGTACCCCGTCTCCTACCTTTCAAACTTGACAGTAGCTCCCCTGCGAACCTTGCAGGCCGGCCGGGATGGAAGCGCGCGACCGCTACGATCGCAGGTTCGAATCCTGCCTCGGGCATGGATGTGTGTGAAGTCCGTAGGTTAGTTAGGTTTAAGTAGTTCTACGTTCTAGGGGACTAATGGCATCAGCAGTGAAGTCCCATAGTGCTCAGAGCCATTTTTTGAACCTTGCAGAACTAGCACTCCTGAAAGACATGATATGCGGAGACATGGCTTAGCCATAGCCTAGGGGATGTTTTTGTTTCCAGAATGAGATTTCCACTCTGCAGCGGAGTGTGCGCCGATATGAAACTTCCTGGCAGATTAAAACTGTGTGTCGGACCGAGACTCCAACTCGGGACCTTTGCCTTTCGCGGGCGAGTGCTCTACCAACTAAGCCACCCAAGCACGACTCACGCCCCGTCCTCACAGCTTTCGGAGACGAGGTACTGACAGAAGTAAAGCTGTGAGGACGCGGCGTGAGTCGTGCTTGGGTGGCTTAGTTGGTAGAGCACTCGCCCGCGAAAGGCAAAGGTCCCGAGTTGGAGTCTCGGTCCAGCACACAGTTTTAATCTGCACGTATAGTGTTGCGTAATGTGTGGTTCTGCAAATAAGTGGGTAGTTAATCACAAATACAATATTTCGGGGTCGATTCATTAGCCTGACATCAGTTCTTTCTCCGAATAATGGTTAACAAATGTGAAAAATTGTGAACTGCACGGTGTTTCCTGGCTGGATAAATCAGTTCAAAGGTTGTCTGGAGGTAAATATATAGCATCTCCAATAACATTATTCCTAGCAAAGAGGTATGGTGCTGAAACTAATCTACGGGTAATGGATTTGGGTTGTTGGGGGGAAGAGACCAAACAGCAAGGTCATCGATCTCATCGGATTAGGGAAAGACGGGGAAGGAAGTCGGCTGTGCCCTTTCAAAGGAACCATCCCGGCATTTGCCTGGAGCGATTTAGGGAAATCACGGAAAACCTAAATCGGGATCGCCGGATGCAGGATTGAACCGTCGCCTCCCGAATGCCCGGAATGGTCATCGTTACGTTACTGTGACAATGTATGCAGTTAGTTTGTATACACACACCGCCCACGTGTGCAATAATCCACTGTAGCACTCCGATCACAGTCTATTGTAATGTAATAATCTCTCTCTCAGAATCAGAGATTAAATTGCACCCTGTGCTACTACTAATGTATACTGTCGTTTAAGTAATTTCGTTTCTACTTTTCTAAATAAGTGAGACACGAAACATCTAGTGCTCTTCAGCCATTTTGTTACGACTTGCATCATGTAAGCTCGCCATTTTTCCTGCTCTCTGTAATATCGACATGGTAACAATATTAATTAAGCTGAGATATGCTTTATTTCTCACAAAAGATACTAATAGCCTCTTTAATAATACGTAAATACTTTTTCTATGTTTCTGCATTTCAGTAACATTGGGATGCGATTGTTTTGGCAACGTGTCGATTACGCGCCATCCGTGTGCCATTTTTTGCACGTCTGCCTTATTTGTCAGTCGAACTTTGCAAATCTAACTTACTAATAGCGCAAAACATTCCGTTGTATTATACATCATATTATCACGGTCCACCGTCACGAAGCTTTCCCGCTCCTCAATGACGCCTCTCTACCTGACTAAAAAAAAAAAAAAAAAAAAAAAAAGAGGTCATAATAACAAGAAACAGAGGTGTTTTGTTTTGGACGAGTGAGGGGTTTGATATTAATGAACATCGATATTATAATGACATATATTTCTTTACTACGCTCCTACAATGATCTCTGTGATGTATCCCGTTCGAACACTTATCCTTTACAGGAATGAATTTCAGTCATTTCCTTTCACAATAACGGTTCTTTTAGGGGGATAAATTACATTAACTAATCTCTTTTGTAAAACACGTTTGAGTAACAGCATCCTAGCGATGTGTGAAACATTTTACAGTAACTACCAATTTTACCACAGTGGCCTTACCTGAAAAACAAAAGGTTCTTATCTTTAACCTTCTACTGTTCTGTTCTTTTTACCATACAAATATGCTGTTCTGGTCCATATGACCTGACATTAAAATACTGAAAAAGTCTTCTACCAACACATACTTTTCGTACACTTTTTGACATTCTAGTATTTCAATGAGTTGTTGAAAGTAATAATCAGAACTTAATTTAAAAAATTTCTTATGCATAATAATAATGGTAATAATAATAATAACAATAATTGCAATGAGAACTTTATGTAGAGAATTTCTTATTTTGATATTCACAGAGGGTAAATATGAAATAGGACACAGTTTTCACTAAGTCATTCCTCTTAGAAAGCATTACATTATTTTTTTATACTTTTTTTTGTTAATTTAGTGATTGAAGTTCGGACAGAATTAATCACTAAAGTATCGACAAAATAATAAATATGAAACAACGGTGTTCAGTTTAGGAGATTATTTTTGAAAGCAGTGATGTACATTTTCTAATTTCAGTTTTTACTCATTGCAGTTTGGAAACAAGTAGGTGACATGTTTTGCAAACATGTTTATTACATTTTCAAATCAATATATTTGTTTTATTGTCTTTTTTTGGCGGGCAGAAATTACAGAGTGCAAGTTTAGTAGCTTTCTTTGTTTTTACAGATTCTGACACACCCCTGATCATTCTGATGAAATATTCTGTTCTTGGAAAATGCGTCCTTGCCGCAGAGTGTCTGCTACCAGTGACTTTCCAATACCTTCAGGGATATTCTCCTTCTAGTTGAATTTCTTGCATTCCAATGACATATGCAATGTAAGCAGACACATCAAGAACATTTTGAAAAACTGTCAGGACCACCTGCTGGTTTTTCATTTGCATGTATATGTATCTGAAAGCTGATCAAGGGTGTCTACAGTCCCTTTCGATGAATATTAATCCAAACTCATCTTTAGCTTCTTATCATCCCTATCACAGGTTTCATGATCAGATTGGAGCGCGTTCATTCGCACAACATTCTTGTTTCTGTTAGACATGTAACTGACCACACTTGTGTCATTTGTGAAGTAAAATGATGAGCTATGAACTACCTTGTTGGTCACATTTTGTGGAAGTTATGGCTTATTCCTTCGTTTAATTCTCAACATTATCAAGTAATTATCTTCCCAGGAACAGCTGTACTAAGTTGTCTGACATAAAAATATTGTCACATGTGATGTTTCGACCTCCAACTCAGAAGTGAGATCAGCACGTACCCTCATTCCCTGATTTTTACCGGCGCTGCTCTGATCTGCTTTCCTGTGTAAATTTGGGTTTTAGGTACATAAGAATATTTTCTGTTGCACAGCATCCAAATTTTTATTCCATACTTTGTCGATTTACTTGGGATACACTGTTAGAATAGACAGCGCCCTCTAAATGCTACTAACTGTTAGACGACAGTAACATATTCATGTTGTCTACGGAGCGTAAGAGAGACTTCTACCCACTACCCACTACTCCTCTGTAATGGATTTCTTATCGCAGGACATGGAACCAATTACAGAACTTTTCGTTGGACATGATTGCTCGATATACGTTCCTCCCTTTATCCTTATCCCACTAACTTTGAGAAATGACATTGCGTCACATAGCTCAATATCGTTCTGAGGCGTAGCGCCTTCGCATCGATCCTGTCACTTGTTAGGACGATATCGTTATAGGCATGAGTCATCGACAGATGTCACCAGCTGACATGGACCTGAGTTGCACAGCTGCACGTAGTTGTACTAGTAGGCGGCAGAGGTCAGCAGTTGACAGACAGTGCTAGCAGTTGTAGTCAAAACAATGTTGTAACGTTATGTTTGATTAATATTTAATGTATTTGCATAATTATAATTGTTTTATATGTGTAGTAATTAGCAGTGTGGGTGTTGTATGAGTGAAGAAGAACAGAAGTAAATGAAAATTGTTTTGTTTATTCACAAAGTACCAGTTAAACTATACAGGGGATTTACTATAATTAAATGTGCAGTCAGTTTATGGTACTAATAAATCGTGAGTAGAACACAAATTAATCGGTAATTTCAGAAGGAGTAATTTTATATTTGATACTTTTCTAAATTTATTTATTTAGCAAATGCCATAGAAAGAAATGTCTTACTCTGATTGGTCATTGAAGTAAAGTGCGGGTTAGTGCGGGATAATACTGCAACCTGCTTTGCTGTTTGTGATATCAGCCAATCAGAAAAATGCAGGCTCGCGCCAATCAATGCTGGGAACAAAGCCTTTGGTGTCATCTATGGAGGTCGGAGCTGACGATTCGAACTAGTAACATCTCATTGAAAGCAGCTCCGACGAAAGTAGTCACTGTAAAATCGCGGGAAAATGCCAATTACGAGTTCGCGGAGTAGTACAAAGTGTATTTAAGTGAACGGTATAGTGGAAGTTGTGTGGAATTTCGGACGGAATATCAAAATTATTGCTTTTGACTGTTAGTTAAAACCGCGTGGCGTGATGTGCGATCTAAGACTGGAACAGGTATTACGGGTAGAGCAGAGTGCACAACATTTGAGCGAGTATTTTCATAACTAAACGATCCGGTGAACACTATTAACTTCGGTAACGGGTGTAAATACCATAAACTGGCTACGTGTGTGATTGTGGTGTGCGTGTGGACTTTACATTGTGTTGCCACTTAGTACGGACTTGGCAGTATTAACTGTGATCTTTATCGTAAAAATACAGCTGAAAATTTACGTTGCCAAGTTATAACTTTTATTTCAGTAGCTAGCCACATCGCGTTTGCCGGATAATTCTATGTATGTTGCCACCTGCAATAGACAATAGTGGTCTAGTATTTTCTACTATAGCTTTTAGCTAGACAAATGAACATTGCTGGACACTGGCAAGGCGGTAAAAAAGTAACGTGCTGCGCCGCACATGGTGCATTAGTTGGGAAACTATAAAGCTGTAGGAACCGAATTCGTGATCGAAAGGAACGGTCAATAAGCAACTTCGCAACAGTGACTGTAGGTACGAGTGAGGTATTGAAGACGAACATACATTTTGAGATGCAACGAGGAAAGAACCTGTGGAACGGAGATTTTATAGCGAACTGGATGCTACGGGACTGAAGGCGCAGCGTAGAATTGGTCCGCTGAGCAACAGATGGCACAGTAAGCGGACAGGGTGTTTGTGTTGTCCTCATCATTTCATCATCATCCAGGAAAGTGGCGCAATTGGACTGAGCAAAGATTGGGTAATTGTACGGGCGCTGATAACCACGCTGTTGAGCGCCCCACAAACCAAACATCATCATCATCATCAGTAAGCGGACAGCAAGGGGCAGCAGCTTCCATCGCAGTGGCAGCGCGTGGGGGCCCTGAATCTGGTACACCGCGGGGAGAAAGGCAGATTGCTGTTTTCAACACGCTGCGACGACGTCGGACGAAGAAATATAAGCTAACTTTATACAGTGTATTATTTGCATGTGTAAACAGACTTGCTAGTATGGATGGGAATGATAATTCTGTGGTTGTGAGAGAGGGCGATGTAAGACAGTTTGATGTGAGTGTTAGTCAGAGAAGTACTCCTGAACAAAAGCAAGTAGGGGATACCGTTAATATTGAGGTATTAAGTAACGATGTGCCTCAGATATCTACAGTTGTAAAGACGGAAGTGGAACACAATGTTCCGACTGATTCTGGTATGGGTGACAGTTTAAATCTTGACGATGGTCAGTTGAATGTTTTCAGTATTAATAGTTTGTTTGATGTCAGTAGTGTTAATGTGAGTGAGGAGGCTGACAGAACAGATAGCAAATTTGCTATTGTGCCTGTACAATTAGCTGAACAAAAAATTTTACAACAGGAAAACAAACCAGTAAATTTACAAGATATGTTTGCAGCTTTAATGACGAATATGAATCAAAATTTCACGGAGGTAAAACAAAATTTTGGGAAGTTAGATCAGAAAGTTGAACAACAGTCTGGTAGTATTATCAAGCTAGCTAATGATCTGAAACAATTTAAGACTGAAATTAATGAGAAAATAGAACTACAGGCTGTTGAGCTTAAGAAGATGTGGAGGACGGATTTGCAGGTGTTTGATACTTATGCAAATAATAGAATTCCTGATGCAGAAAGTAGGTGTAAAAAGTCTTCAGAAAATGTAAAAAGTGAATTAACAGAGCTGGTTAGCAAGGTTGCTATTGGAAGCAAACAGAATATAGATCAGATAAGAAAAGAAGTAGTTCAGGTCAAGCCAAATATGACATCGGTAGAATCAATGTGTCAAACCGCACATGGAAATTTAAATAGAAAAATTGATTCTGTGAATGAAAATTGTTTGAGCAGTGTTAAAGTTGTGTCTGGACGAGTGAATGCGGTTGTGAGTGATGTAGAACAAATTACTAACAAAACTGAACAAATAACCCTTAAATTAAATGAGCATGACAGTAGACTAAACAAAGTGGAACGTAATATTAGATTGGGTGCTAACGGTGTGAACTGTAGTATGGTGACAGAAACTACTGAAGTGTTTTGTATTACAAACAGACAGTTTGTTCGTTTTGATCCAGCTGGAAATGTTCATCCGAAAGAGTTCTGGAACGATTTTGAAAATGTTTTGCCTAGTTTGTGGAGTGACTGACAGAAGATCCAGCTCCGCTATCGGGTGGAGAAATGTAGGGGCCCCCTGAATAGGTCAGGCGTGCACTACACGCCGGAAGCGACTACAAGGGTAGCGGAGTACGTGTGGAGTGCACATGTTGGTTTTTTAGGTTAGAGAATTCCCTCCCTAGGCCCGACAAGACGCCTCCTGAGACGCGGCAGGGTAGGAGTAGGCAAAAGGCTACAGGGAATAACAATATTGATGTGCTAATAGTAAACTGCAGGAGCGTCTATAGAAAGGTCCCAGAACTGCTCTCATTAATAAACGGTCACAATGCCCATATAGTACTAGGGACAGAAAGTTGACTGAAACCAGACATAAACAGTAATGAAATCCTACACTCAGATTGGAATGTATACCGCAGAGACAGGCTGGACACTGAAAGGGGAGGCGTGTTTATATCGATAAGAAGTGCAATAGGGTCGAAGGAAATTGACGGAGATCCGAAATGTGAAATAATTTGGGTGAAGGTCACGGTTAAAGCAGTCTCAGACATGGTAATTGGATGTCTCTATAGGCCTCCTGGCTCAGCAGCTGTTGTGGCTGACCACCTGAAGAATAATTCGGAAAATATTTCGAGTAGATTTCCCCACCATGTTATAGTTCTCGGTGGAGATTTTAATCTGCCGGATATAGACTGGGAACACAAACGTTCATAACGGGTGGCAGGGACAAAGAATCCAGTGAAATCTTTCTAAGTGCTTTATCTGAAAACTACCTTGAGCAGTTAAACAGAGAACCGACTCGTGGCGATAACGTATTAGTCCTTCTGGTGACAAACAGACTCGAGCTATTTGAAACAGTTAACGCAGAACAGGGAATCAGTGATCATAAAGCAGTTACTGCATCGATGATTTCAGCCGTATATAGAAATATTAAAAAAGGTAGGAAGATTTTTCTATTTAGCAAAAGTGACAAAAATCAGATTACAGAGTACCTGACGGATCAACACAAAAGTTTTGTCTCAAGTACAGATAGTGCTGAGGATCAGTGGACAAAGTTCAAAACCATCGTACAATATGCGTTAGATGAGTATGTGCCAAGCAAGATCGTAAGAGATGGAAAAGAGCCACCAAAAGGAACTTCACAGCAAACATAAACATAGCCAAAGCCTTGCAGACAAACAAAAATTACGCGAAGCGAAATGTTGTGTGAGGAGGGCTATGCGAGAGGTATTCAATGAATTCGAAAGTAAAGTTCTATGTACTGACTTGGTAGAAAATCCTAAGAAATTTTAGTCTTATGTCAAAGCGGTAGGTGGATTAAAACAAAATGTCCAGACACTCTGTGACCAAAGTGGTACTGAAACAGAGGATGATAGACTAAAGGCCGAAATACTAAATGTCTTTTTCCAAACCTATTTCACAGAGGAAGACTGCACTGTAGTTCCTTCTCTAGATTGTCGCACAGATGACAAAATGGTAGATCTCGAAATAGACGACAGAGGGATAGAGAAACAATTAAAATCTCTCAAAAGCGGAAAGGCCGCTGGACCTGATGGGATACCAGTTCGATTTTACACAGAGTACGCAAAGGAACTTCCTCCCCTTCTTGCAGCGGTGTGCCGTTGTAAGACGTATGTGTTGCCGGCGATGGGCGAGGCATGGCAGAGTCTCTGACCAGAGAGTAGTATGTAGTTAGTTGTTGCTTGTCGCTAGTCGGCAGTAGTCTTGAGTAGTCTGCAGTAGTCGACAGGAGTCGGCGCGTGTCTGCGCGTGTCGGCAGTCTGCTCTGGTCGGGACTTTGGAGGATGAGTATTATTGTAGAAGGTAAAGAAGCTGCCTTGCGCATATCTAGTAATGTATATTAACTGTCATTAATTTCTTTTAAAAAAAATGCCCCAATAATAATTTTTATAATATAAAGTAATTTTTTTTAAGAAAAGCATTCATTTCAATTTAAAGAATATTTCCAATGCATGATCATTCCTTCCAAGAATAAAAAAAAATATAGGCCAGCATTGCACGAAGCTGTGCCGAAAAGTTTTTACGTAAGAGCAGATATATTCGCAGTTTTTATTGAGGTAAGAATTTTTCCTTTTTTATTCAGAATACAGGGCCGAGGCGCAGCGCTGCTGTCGTCATAAAATTTATCAGGTTACTGAATTTTTTTATTATTTTGGTGATTAGGAATTTTTCTGTTTCGAACTTAACATTAAATGAGAAAAGAATTTTGTGGTTACATTAAATGTGAATGCATTTCTGCACGGAGACTATAAATGGGAACCAGTTTTGTTCAGAGGTTACAATAATTTAAAAAAATCATGTAATTATTATTTTTGTGGGAGTTTACACATGGTTCATATTTTAATTAAAATTTTTGTGCGGAGGTTACACATGGTTCTTGGTTTCTTATAAAAATATTTCTGTGGGGAGTTTACACTTGGTTCATCACTTAAATAATATTTCTGTGGGGAGGTTACACTTGGCGACATCCGGCCAGGATCGTATTTCTTTGTGAATCTTCTGTTGTTGTTGTTGTGGTCTTCAGTCCCGAGACTGGTTTGATGCAGCTCTCCATGCCACTCTATCCTGTGCAAGCTTCTTCATCTCCTAGTACCTACTGCAACCTACATCCTTCTGAATCTGCTTAATGTATTCATCTCTCGGCCTCCCCCTACGATTTTTACCCTCCACGCTGCCCTCCAATACTAAATTGGTCATCCCTTGATGCCTCAGAACATGTCCTACCAACCGATCCCTTCTTCTGGTCAAGTTGTGCCACAAACTTCTCTTCTCCCCAATCCTATTCAACACTTCTTCATTAGTTATGTGATCTACCCATCTAATCTTCAGCATTCTTCTGTAGCACCACATTTCGAAAGCTTCTATTCTCTTCTTGTCCAAACTATTTACCGTCCATGTTTCACTTCCATACATGGCTACACTCCATACAAATACTTTCAGAGATGACTTCCTGACACTTAAATCATTTCTCGATGTTAACAAATTTCTCTTCTTCAGAAACACTTTCCTTGCCATTGCCAGTCTACATTTTATATCCTCTCTACTTCGACCATCATCAGTTATTTTGCTCCCCAAATAGCAAAACTCCTTTACTACTTTAAGTGTCTCATTTCCTAATCTAATACACTCAGCATCACCCGACTTAATTCGACTACATTCCATTATCCTCGTTTTGCTTTTGTTGATGTTCATCTTATATCGTCCCTTCAAGACACCATCCATTCCGTTCAACTGCTCTTCCAAGTCCTTTGCTGTCTCTGACAGAATTACAATGTCATCGGCGAACCTCAAAGTTTTTATTTCTTCTCCATGGATTTTAATACCTACTCCGAATTTTTCTTTTGTTTCCTTTACTGCTTGCTCAATATACAGATTGAATAACATCGGGGAGAGGCTACAACCCTGTCTTACTCCCTTCCCAACCACTGCTTCCCTTTCATGCCACTCGACTCTTACAACTGCCATCTGGTTTCTGTACAAATTGTAAATAGCCTTTCGCTCCCTGTATTTTACCCCTGCCACCTTCAGAATCTGAAAGAGAGTATTCCAGTCAACATTGTCAAAAGCTTTCTCTAAGTCTACAAATGCTAGAAACGTAGGTTTGCCTTTCCTTAATCTTTCTTCTAAGATAAGTCGTAAGGTCAGTATTGCCTCACGTGTTCCAGTATTTCTACGGAATCCAAACTGATCTTCCCCGAGGTCAGCTTCTACTAGTTTTTCCATTCGTCTGTAAAGAATTCGTGTTAGTATTTTGCAGCTGTGGCTTATTAAACTGATTGTTCGGTAATTTTCACATCTGTCAACACCTGCTTTCTTTGGGATTGGAATTATTATGTTCTTCTTGAAGTCTGAGGGTATTTCGCCTGTTTCATACATCTTGCTCACCAGATGGTAGAGTTTTGTCAGGACTGGCTCTCCCAGGCCGTCAGTAGTTCCAATGGAATGTTGTCTACTCCGGGGGCCTTGTTTCGACTCAGGTCTTTCAGTGCTCTGTCAAACTCTTCACGCAGTATCGTATCTCCCATTTCATCTTCATCTACATCCTCTTCCATTTCCATAATATTGTCCTCAAGTACATCACCCTTGTATAGACCCTCTATATACTCCTTCCACCTTTCTGCTTTCCCTTCTTTGCTTAGAACTGGGTTTCCATCTGAGCTCTTGATGTTCATACAAGTGTTTCTCTTATCTCCAAAGGTCTCTTTAATTTTCCTGTAGGCAGTATCTATCTTACCCCTAGTGAGATAAGCCTCTACATCCTTACATTTGTCCTCTAGCCATCCCTGCTTAGCCATTTTGCACTTCATGCCGATCTCATTTTTGAGACGTTTGTATTCCTTTTTGCCTGCTTCATTTACTGCATTTTTATATTTTCTCCTTTCATCAATTAAATTCAATATATCTTCTGTTACCCAAGGATTTCTACTAGCCCTCGTCTTTTTACCTACTTGATCGTCTGCTGCCTTCACTACTTTATCCCTCAAAGCTACCCATTCTTCTTCTACTGTATTTCTATCCCCCATTCCTGTCAATTGTTTCCTTATGCTATCCCTGAAACTCTGTACAACCTCTGGTTCTTTCAGTTTATCCAGGTCCCATCTCCTTAAATTCCCACCTTTATGCAGTTTCTTCAGTTTCAATCTACAGGTCATAACCAATAGATTGTGGTCAGAGTCCACATCTGCCCCTGGAAATGTCTTACAATTTAAAACCTGGTTCCTAAATCTCTGTCTTACCATTATATAATCTATCTGATACCTTTTAGTATCTCCAGGGTTCTTCCATGTATACAACCTTCTATCATGATTCTTAAACCAAGTGTTAGCTATGATTAAGTTGTGCTCTGTGCAAGATTCTATGAGGCGGCTTCCTCTTTCATTTCTTACCCCCAATCCATATTCACCTACTACGTTTCCTTCTCTCCCTTTTCCTACACTCGAATTCCAGTCACCCATGACTATTAAATTTTCGTCTCCCTTCACTATCTGAATAATTTCTTTTATTTCATCATACATTTCTTCAATTTCTTCGTCATCTGCAGAGCTAGTTGGCATATAAACTTGTACTACTGTAGTAGGTGTGGGCTTCGTATCTATCTTGGGCACAATAATGCGTTCACTATGCTGTTTGTAGTAGCTTACCCGCATTCCTATTTTCCTATTCATTATTAAACCTACTCCTGCATTACCCCTATTTGACTTTGTGTTTATAACCCTGCAGTCACCTGACCAGAAGTCTTGTTCCTCCTGCCACCGAACTTCACTAATTCCCACTATATCTAACTTTAACCTATCCATTTCCCTTTTTAAATTTTCTAACCTACCTGCCCGATTAAGGGATCTGTCATTCCACGCTCCGATCCGTAGAACGCCAGTTTTCTTTCTCCTGATAACGACATCCTCTTGAGTAGTCCCCACCCGGAGATCCGAATGGGGGACTATTTTACCTCCGGAATATTTTACCCAAGAGAACGCCATCATCATTTAATCATACAGTAAAGCTGCATGCCCTCGGGAAGAATTACGGCCGTAGTTTCCCCTTGCTTTCAGCCGTTCGCAGTACCAGCACAGCAAAGCCGTTTTGGTTAATGTTACAAGGCCATATCAGTCAATCATCCAGACTGTTGCCCTTGCAACTACTGAAAAGGCTGCTGCCCCTCTTCAGGAACCACACGTTTGTCTGGCCTCTCAACAGATACCCCTCCGTTGTGGTTGTACCTACGGTACGGTTATCTGTATCGCTGAGGCACGCAAGCCTCCTCACCAACGGCAAGGTCCATGGTTCATGGGGGGGGGGGGGGAAATCTTCTGTTAAGTAGTCATATATCTGCTCTTATTTACTTAAATGTAGTTTGCATCTGGCACAACGCATTTACTAATTTGTCACTCTTTCTTTCACAGATCATCGGCAATTTGTTGCTCTTTCTTGTATTTGTATTTGTTGCATTTTTGCATTGTCCTTGTTTCATTTGTGCTTAATTTTGTTTTGTGAAAAATGCCGCGACAAACTGTTAACAGTACATCGCGATGTGCAACGAATGAAATAGCCAACTCGAATAATTTGTCCGATAGTACTTGCGACACTCAGTGTAATGATGACAATACTCCATTTACAGACAATCAGTGCGTACTGACCACTAGTAATGATTTTGATCCTAATGATGAACAAATAAATTCAATTGTGTCCTCTGTTAATTTTACGACAATTGATGACGCGGGACGTTCTGTTACAATGAAAGGTGCCCAGTTTAACACGCCCGATTTGCAAAATCTGAATAGTGAACAGATAAATTTTTCTAACGAAAATGAGCAATGTAGGCAAAATACGTCAGATTTATTTGACTCCGAGGTAGTGACCAACAGTGCACATCCAATTGGCGAACCTTTTCAAGAATCAGAAAGTGACCAAATGGTTACACAAAAAGTGACAAATTCAGATACACCACCACATAGCTCAGAAAATAGAGTCGCTAATTTTGGCCTGGATCAAATTATGGCAGTATTGCTACAGTTTAAGAAAGAATATGACAACAACCACAAATTACTTAATGAAAATTCCAAACAACAGAATGAAAGACAAGAGAACAATCACAAACAACTTAATGAAAAACTAGACAACAATTACATACAGTTGAATGAAAAACAAGACAACCTTAATGAAAATTTCAAACAGTTGAATGAAAAACGCGACCACCTAAATGAACAGAACAAACAACTTAGTGAACAGATTGCAGCCGTTGCCGCGCAATGTCATGATACTAAAGAACAATTACGTGAGGAAATTAAGGCTTGTGCTAGGAAAAGTAGTGAAGAATTAAGGAATACGCAAGCAGCTGCAACAGAATCACTTAGTGACGAAATTAGTGCAGTCGCTAAACAATGCTCTGAAAACACAACACAGTTACGCGACGAGTTTAAATTAATGTCAGCAGAACTTTCACACACACTGGATGCAAAAGTAGACGCGAAATTTGACCAACAGAACAGTCAAATTGATGAACGTTTTAATCACCACCTACAAAACAGTGAAAAGCGTTACCGTAAATTCGTACAGGAACAAAATAAGGTAAAACGACAAGTCATGGAAACAATTACCGCACAGAGACAGGAAGATAAACGTTAATTGTCTACGAAAGCAAAAACATACGTAGACAACAACATTGCTACAGTATCAGACGAAATTAATACAATCAAACAGTTGAACACCGAATTGCGTGATGAAATTTCCGATCTTAAATCAAAAACAGATACACACACAGTAGACTTTCAGACAGTGACCGACAGACTCGAACAATTAGAACTAATACAGGATCCCGATGCCATCAAAGCAGACATTAAAAGATTGAACGAAACCACACGTAAAATACAAAAACAAATTAATGCTTGTGACACTAAAAACGATGATCAGATAAAAATACTGACTGAAAAATATGATGAATTGGCCAGTCGTATTGCCGTTATTGAAAGTAATAATGACAGCAAATCAGACGATACTTCACCGATTTCGTTTAATCAAACACCTGAATTTCAAAATTTACAGCAGACGATCAGTGAGATTCGTCCAATAATACATTACGTATAAAATTGTCAACTTTACAGCAAGAAGTGACACAGATGAAAAATGTTTCAGTCAATAACACGTCACAGCATACGGCACATTCCGAACATTTGTCACACTCACACAGCCAGTATAATTTAGGTAATTTACAGAGAGTACGTGACATAGATTCCGAACAATCACAGACAAATAGATTCTCATACAATCCTGAACCTGTTCATACATATAGAGACGATAATTTTTATTACAAATACTTTCTATCTGTTAGGAAATTTAAAGTGCTTAATAATGACAGAACACAGATACACCTTTTGAACTGGATACGACAACTTATTTTTGTACTTTCACCCCCTTTACCTGTAATGCAGAAACTAGCATTGGCTTGGATACAACAATTTGCTTTTGAATTTTTACCGGCATTGCCTGTAACGCAGAAACTGAAATTTATTTGTAGCGCGTAACTGACCTCAGGGGATTCATTACGCTTTAATGAATATGTGCCGTAGTGTGCACAGGGCCCCAGGCCGTAGTAGTGCTGTTTCATCTTTAGTTTTCTGCACTGCAGCCTTCTCTTCTACTATCCTTTATATCTATCAAAACAGCTCTTTAACTGTCGATCTATATATGATTAAGAATGAGTAAAAAAAACCTGACATGACAAGTTTTACCAAAAGTGACAATTTATCATTATACGCTCGCGAAATGACAATTACCGCCGTAATTTTAATAACAGATAAAATTGTAATCATCAGTATGTACAACATTTTCAGCAGTATCGTCAAAATCATCAGCAACAGCAAACGCATTTTGGTAACAATAGAGCTTTTTCCCCACAACAGCATCAAACCCAGCCGGTTAGCATACCTAACCAACAATGTAATGTACAAGGTCAATCAAGCTTTAATGTTTCGCCGCCAACACGTATAGCGTCGGCTCCAACAATTAGTAACGCACAGCAACAAGGGAATCAGTACATACAGAAAACATACTATTTCAATTCCTATCGCAATGCACCGTATACAATCAGCAAGACATCGCAACCAACTTCTGCACGGAGACTATAAATGG
Organism: Schistocerca cancellata; assembly: GCF_023864275.1. Taxonomy (NCBI): domain Eukaryota; kingdom Metazoa; phylum Arthropoda; class Insecta; order Orthoptera; family Acrididae; genus Schistocerca; species Schistocerca cancellata. Next base: position 1,038,046,939 of record NC_064626.1, read on the forward strand.
GAACCAATTTTGTTCAGAGGTTACAATAATTAAAAAAAATCATGTAACTATTATTTTTGTGGAAGTTTACACATGGTTCATATTTTAATTAAAATTATTGTGCGGAGGTTACACATGGTTCTTGGTTTCTTATAAAAATATTTCTGTGGGGAGTTTACACTTGGTACATCATTTAAATAATATTCCTGTGGGGAGGTTACACCGTAGGTCTCTAGAAGAGGGTAGCGTTCCAAAGGATTATAAAAGGGCACAGGTCATCCCCGTTTTCAAGAAGGGACGTCGAACAGATGTGTAGAACTATAGACCTACATTTATAACGTCGATCAATTGTAGAATTTTGGAACACGTATTATGTTCGAGTATAATGACTTTTCTGGAGACTAGAAATCTACTCTGTAGGAATCAGCATGAGTTTCGAAAAAGACGGTCGTGTGAAACCCAGCTCGTGCTATTCGTCCACGAGACTCAGAGGGCCATAGACACGGGTTCCCAGGTAGATGCCGTGTTTCTTAACTTCCGCAAGGCGTTCGATACAGTTCCCCACAGTCGTTTAATGAACAAAGTAAGAGCATATGGACTATCAGACCAATTTTGTGATTGGATTGAAGAGTTCCTAGATAACAGAACGCAGCATTTCATTCTCAATGGAGAGAAGTCTTCCGAAGTAAGAGTGATTTTAGGTGTGCCGCAGGGGAGTGTCATAGGACCGTTGCTATTCACAATATACATAAATGACCTTGTGGATGACATCGGACGTTCACTGAGGCTTTTTGCAGATGATGCTGTGGTGTATCGAGAGGTTGTAACAATGGAAAATTGTACTGAAATGAAGGAGGATCTGCAGTGAATTGACGCATGGAGCAGGGAATGCCAATTGAATCTCAATGTAGACAAGTGTAATGTGCTGCGAATACATAGATAGATAGATCCCTTATCATTTAGCTACAAAATAGCAGGTCAACACCTGGAAGCAGTTAATTCCATAGATTATCTGGGAGTACGCATTAGGAGTGATTTAAAATGGAATGATCATATAAAATTGATCGTCGGTAAAGCAGATGCCAGACTGAGATTCATTGGAAGAATCCTAAGGAAATGCAATCCGAAAACAAAGGAAGTAGGTTACAGTACGCTTGTTCGCCCACTGCTTGAATACTGCTCAGCAGTGTGGGATCCGTACCAGATAGGGTTGATAGAAGAAATAGAGAAGATCCAACGGAGAACAGCGCGCTTCGTTACAGGATCATTTAGTAATCGCGAGAGCGTTACGGAGATGATAGATAAACTCCAGTGGAGGACTCTGCTGGAGAGACGCCCAGTAGCTCGGTACGGGCTTTTGTTAAAGTTTTGAGAACATACCTTCACCGAAGAGTCAAGCAGTATATTGCTCCCTCCTACGTATATCTCGCGAAGAGACCATGAGGATAAAATCAGAGAGATTAGAACCCACACAGAGGCATACCGACAATCCTTCTTTCCACGAACAATACGAGACTGGAATAGAAGGGAGAACCGATAGAGGTACTCAAGGTACCCTCCGCCACACACCGTCAGGTGGCTTGCGGAGTATGGATGTAGATGTAAATGTAGATGTAGATTGGTTTCGTAACATCGAAGTTTTTGGGTGAGGTTAGAATATGAGGAACGACTGCAACGGAACAATATGAGACGTTAGAGCAGTTTAAAGAAGCGTTTTTCAAAGAATATTGGGACAAGCAAAAGCAAATAGAATTGCAAAACAGTTTCTGGGCTGGGGAAAAGTTCAATCCCAGGAAAGAGAATATAAAAAAGATTTGCTTTAAGATGGGTGACTAATTTGTCATATTTGACGAACAAATTAGAGCCTCAGCAAATAATTATGGGGTTAGATGAAAAGTTGCCTCTAAGCTGGAGAAATAAAATAGTTGCTGCTTCTAGGGAAAAATTTGATAAGTTTATTAGCTATTTGGAACAGGTGGAGAAGCTTATGCAGGAAGAGGAGCAGACAAATCGTAGTTGTAGGCCTCAGAATACAGTTGAAAGAGGTCAGAATGTTCATGTAAACAGAATGGGTGTGTCACATAATAGCCGAGGAAGGAGAGGAAGGGGTTGGTGCTGTGCTTCAGTTCCAAGGACAATTGATAATGATCAGGGGCACGCTTACAGATCGCGATCGCCAATTCATGATGACAATGATTTTCAGGAGAGAGATCAGGTGGGGGTGCGAGGCAGAAATGAAGCAGAATCACAGGGCACGGGAAACTAGATCCCGTCTGTGAAGGGGCTGGCATTTGCAGAACGGGTAGCAGTAATTTGAATCCGCTGGCCATACATTTTGTATACAATAAGAATAAAGTAACTCAAGTCCAAATTATTGACAATAATGATACAATTGAAAGTAGTAAAGCGAAGGATGATAGAATAGGCAGGCTACAAGGTGGCTATGTAGTTGGGAGCAGGCAAAAGGAGCACTGTGCTGCAGGTTGATTGGTGGGAAAAGATGTTGAAAGTGATGTAAAATCTAGCAGTGAGAGAGAAGTCTACAGTAGAGCGAATGAGGAATCTTGCCAGGGAGAAGGAGGAGATACGAATATACAGGGATTGCAGGAGCTAGATGAGAAGTGGGTAAAAGACTTATTGATGTCAGTAAAAAGGGACTTAGAGGAAGCTATGGAAGCATTTCATGCCAGTGATGACCAGAATGGGGGTCAGCCGAGTGAAAACAATATAGAAGGAGAAGATGAGGTAGAAGAATTAGTGGAAAAACTAATTACTGTAGAAAAGGGAGCTGCATAGCTATCCATAGTGGATAGGCTATATAATGTAGGAAGGGAGAGTAGTGAAAGCAATCCTGTAGATATCTGTATAATCTCTGGGCGCAAGGAAGGTTTCGAAAGACGTAAAATTGTACACAACTTGCTTCAGGAGGATGAAGTCACTGTTAAGGAAGAAAAGAAAGTTCGATCAGTAAACAATCTGTTAGTGCAAGGGGAAAAAGTACAGTGCTTAGCTTATAGTGACAGTGATTTGTGTGCTGTTAGTCAGCAATGGTTAGATGCTTTGCCTAATAAAAGAGAGCTAGTAATTATGCCTGTCATGAGAATCCAGATAATTGTAGCCACAGGAAAAGGGAAGAAGCATGTAAAGTATGAAGTGATGTTGCCCATCAGTGTAAATGGTAAGCAGTTGTATCATAACTTTCTAGTTTTTGAGGGCTTACGTGTAGATATGTTAGTGGGAATTGATTTCTTAATGAAGTACAAGGGGAGGCTGGACTTTGAAAATGACAGTATAAGCCTGAAAGTGAGTGGAAAAACATTATAGTGCCGTTCTCTAAGAAAATAAAGCTTACAAAGAGGGAATGTGAGCAGATTCCGATTAGATATTATAGGAAGAGAACAGATCTGGAAGGGTATAACGAATATGGGGAATAAGTGGAGGTAGATCCTGATGAAATGCTCTTAGCAGAGAATAAAATAGAGGAAAAAGTTAGATGTTCAAGGTTTAGACGAAACTCAAAAACTGGAGCTGAAAGAGGTCTTACTCAAACATAAAAAAGTTTTCTCCGATAAGCCAGGCTTGGTAAGAGACTACGAGTGTTACTTGAATGTTAAAGAAGGTGCACAATTTTTTAAGAAACCAATACCAATTGCTGAAAAACATAAAGAAGCTGTGAGGGATTTAATACAGAGCATGCTTAAATAGGGAATAATAGAGAAAGCAGTAAGTGTATTTAACAACCCATTAGTTGTGGTGATCAAGAAGGATGAGTCAGTAAGGTTGGTACTAGATGTGAGAGCTTTAAATAAGGTGGTTTTACCGGAAAGTGAGCGACCTGAAAACAATGATGAACTGACTAGATAGCACAAGTTATTGACAATACTACTTCACTTTCTTTTCGTGTTGTCAATCTTCCCCTTCTATCTTTATGAACTTATCTGTCATCTTTCATATTCTTCACTCTATTGAAAATGAGGAATAGCAGGGGGTGCTGTTGTGATGAATAGTGGTAACAGTGCGAGTAAAGTATGTGTGGAAAAAGGAGTTGAGAAAGTTAGAGTAATGAGACAGGCGGATATAATTTGAAAAATAAAATGATGCATTATGGTGATTTAACAGTAGTGAGGTGTTGTCATGTTGCATATGAAGGTATACATTTTGAAGTAGAAGTGAGGGAAGTAACAGAGATGACTAATTATAGAGCAATAAAAAAGGCTCAAAATAATGAGGAGGAAGGGCATAACTTGTTGTAGAAGGGAGTGTTACCCTGTTGGAAAATGGTAAAGGAATTGTGGAGTGTTGTTACAAAAGTTGATGTTTGAAAAAAAAGGTGTTAGTTAGCATTTGATTACTAATAGAAAGCGAGTAAGATGATTTGCATGAAGATGCATGCTCATAATGGAAAATGAAACTATCCCAAAAATGAAACTTCCTGGCAGATTAAAACTGTGTGCCCGACCGAGACTCGAACTCGGGACCTTTGCCTTTCGCGGGCAAGTGCTCTACCAACTGAGCTACCGAAGCACGACTCACGACCGGTACTCACAGCTCTACTTCTGCCAGTACCTCGTCTCCTACCTTCCAAACTTTACAGAAGCTCTCCTGCGAACCATGCAGAACTAGCACTCCTGAAAGAAAGGATATTGCGGAGACATGGCTTAGCCACAGCCTGGGGGATGTTTCCAGAATGAGATTTTCACTCTGCAGCGGAGTGTGCGCTGATATGAAACTTCCTGGCAGATTAAAACTGTGTGCCCGACCGAGACTCGAACTCGGGACCTTTGCCTTTCGCGGGCAAGTGCTCTACCAACTGAGCTACCGAAGCACGACTCACGACCGGTACTCACAGCTCTACTTCTGCCAGTACCTCGTCTCCTACCTTCCAAACTTTACAGAAGCTCTCCTGCGAACCATGCAGAACTAGCACTCCTGAAAGAAAGGATATTGCGGAGACATGGCTTAGCCACAGCCTGGGGGATGTTTCCAGAATGAGATTTTCACTCTGCAGCGGAGTGTGCGCTGATATGAAACTTCCTGGCAGATTAAAACTGTGTGCCCGACCGAGACTCGAACTCGGGACCTTTGCCTTTCGCGGGCAAGTGCTCTACCAACTGAGCTACCGAAGCACGACTCACGACCGGTACTCACAGCTCTACTTCTGCCAGTACCTCGTCTCCTACCTTCCAAACTTTACAGAAGCTCTCCTGCGAACCATGCAGAACTAGCACTCCTGAAAGAAAGGATATTGCGGAGACATGGCTTAGCCACAGCCTGGGGGATGTTTCCAGAATGAGATTTTCACTCTGCAGCGGAGTGTGCGCTGATATGAAACTTCCTGGCAGATTAAAACTGTGTGCCCGACCGAGACTCGAACTCGGGACCTTTGCCTTTCGCGGGCAAGTGCTCTACCAACTGAGCTACCGAAGCACGACTCACGACCGGTACTCACAGCTCTACTTCTGCCAGTACCTCGTCTCCTACCTTCCAAACTTTACAGAAGCTCTCCTGCGAACCATGCAGAACTAGCACTCCTGAAAGAAAGGATATTGCGGAGACATGGCTTAGCCACAGCCTGGGGGATGTTTCCAGAATGAGATTTTCACTCTGCAGCGGAGTGTGCGCTGATATGAAACTTCCTGGCAGATTAAAACTGTGTGCCCGACCGAGACTCGAACTCGGGACCTTTGCCTTTCGCGGGCAAGTGCTCTACCAACTGAGCTACCGAAGCACGACTCACGACCGGTACTCACAGCTCTACTTCTGCCAGTACCTCGTCTCCTACCTTCCAAACTTTACAGAAGCTCTCCTGCGAACCATGCAGAACTAGCACTCCTGAAAGAAAGGATATTGCGGAGACATGGCTTAGCCACAGCCTGGGGGATGTTTCCAGAATGAGATTTTCACTCTGCAGCGGAGTGTGCGCTGATATGAAACTTCCTGGCAGATTAAAACTGTGTGCCCGACCGAGACTCGAACTCGGGACCTTTGCCTTTCGCGGGCAAGTGCTCTACCAACTGAGCTACCGAAGCACGACTCACGACCGGTACTCACAGCTCTTCGGTAGCTCAGTTGGTAGAGCACTTGCCCGCGAAAGGCAAAGGTCCCGAGTTCGAGTCTCGGTCGGGCACACAGTTTTAATCTGCCAGGAAGTTTCATATCAGCGCACACTCCGCTGCAGAGTGAAAATCTCATTCTGGAAACATCCCCCAGGCTGTGGCTAAGCCATGTCTCCGCAATATCCTTTCTTTCAGGAGTGCTAGTTCTGCATGGTTCGCAGGAGAGCTTCTGTAAAGTTTGGAAGGTAGGAGACGAGGTACTGGCAGAAGTAGAGCTGTGAGTACCGGTCGTGAGTCGTGCTTCGGTAGCTCAGTTGGTAGAGCACTTGCCCGCGAAAGGCAAAGGTCCCGAGTTCGAGTCTCGGTCGGGCACACAGTTTTAATCTGCCAGGAAGTTTCATATCAGCGCACACTCCGCTGCAGAGTGAAAATCTCATTCTGGAAACATCCCCCAGGCTGTGGCTAAGCCATGTCTCCGCAATATCCTTTCTTTCAGGAGTGCTAGTTCTGCATGGTTCGCAGGAGAGCTTCTGTAAAGTTTGGAAGGTAGGAGACGAGGTACTGGCAGAAGTAGAGCTGTGAGTACCGGTCGTGAGTCGTGCTTCGGTAGCTCAGTTGGTAGAGCACTTGCCCGCGAAAGGCAAAGGTCCCGAGTTCGAGTCTCGGTCGGGCACACAGTTTTAATCTGCCAGGAAGTTTCATATCAGCGCACACTCCGCTGCAGAGTGAAAATCTCATTCTGGAAACATCCCCCAGGCTGTGGCTAAGCCATGTCTCCGCAATATCCTTTCTTTCAGGAGTGCTAGTTCTGCATGGTTCGCAGGAGAGCTTCTGTAAAGTTTGGAAGGTAGGAGACGAGGTACTGGCAGAAGTAGAGCTGTGAGTACCGGTCGTGAGTCGTGCTTCGGTAGCTCAGTTGGTAGAGCACTTGCCCGCGAAAGGCAAAGGTCCCGAGTTCGAGTCTCGGTCGGGCACACAGTTTTAATCTGCCAGGAAGTTTCATATCAGCGCACACTCCGCTGCAGAGTGAAAATCTCATTCTGGAAACATCCCCCAGGCTGTGGCTAAGCCATGTCTCCGCAATATCCTTTCTTTCAGGAGTGCTAGTTCTGCATGGTTCGCAGGAGAGCTTCTGTAAAGTTTGGAAGGTAGGAGACGAGGTACTGGCAGAAGTAGAGCTGTGAGTACCGGTCGTGAGTCGTGCTTCGGTAGCTCAGTTGGTAGAGCACTTGCCCGCGAAAGGCAAAGGTCCCGAGTTCGAGTCTCGGTCGGGCACACAGTTTTAATCTGCCAGGAAGTTTCATATCAGCGCACACTCCGCTGCAGAGTGAAAATCTCATTCTGGAAACATCCCCCAGGCTGTGGCTAAGCCATGTCTCCGCAATATCCTTTCTTTCAGGAGTGCTAGTTCTGCATGGTTCGCAGGAGAGCTTCTGTAAAGTTTGGAAGGTAGGAGACGAGGTACTGGCAGAAGTAGAGCTGTGAGTACCGGTCGTGAGTCGTGCTTCGGTAGCTCAGTTGGTAGAGCACTTGCCCGCGAAAGGCAAAGGTCCCGAGTTCGAGTCTCGGTCGGGCACACAGTTTTAATCTGCCAGGAAGTTTCATATCAGCGCACACTCCGCTGCAGAGTGAAAATCTCATTCTGGAAATATCCCAAAAATGACATGAAATTTACCAGAAGTGACTAATAAAATAAACTGGGAGAGACAACAACCAAAATATTACTAATAATAATGCTACCAGGTGTGAAAGGTAAAAGTGAACAGGTGTATATAATGGATTTTGTAAATAGTTATATGAATTTGAATTTAATATCTTATGTGATTTTGAAGTCATGCTGAAGTTTTGAATTTTGTGTATTATTTGTATTGTAAAAGACTTCTTACAAATTTTTGAAGAAGAAATCATAAAGTTAAGCTTATTTATGGAACCTGGTAAAAGCTGTCACAAAGACTTTGCTGTAGTTGTCAAATTTTGAGAAAAGGTTTAGTGGATAGGGAATAATCAGAATTTAACCTAATTAAGTGATTTCAGTGTATGCCTTCAATAGCAACGCATACTTTTGCTGAAGTAGTTAAACACTTTAAAAGAAAATGCAAATTTTCTTGCTGTTTAAGAGTTAAATGTCCTGTTAATTTGCTTTGAATAGTTAAAATATAATTAATTAAAGGGTGTAGCATAGGGAGAACAATTTTATACTATGTGTTGAGATGGTTATGTATATCAGTAGACTTAGACGAAACTATGTTTTGTAGGTAAAAATCACTGTACAATAAGGACTGGCCTGAGAATGGACCAATGTGCAATGTTATGGACGCCAACCAACCAAGGTGTTTTGACATGATAAGAGAAAAATCGTGAGGTAGAGGACACTTCAGCAGTGCAACGTGTAATGTAGGAGTGATTTCAAATTTACACCAGGACACCAATCAAAGTGTGGGTGAAGATTCAATGATATATTGAGTTCATATAAATAAGAGGAGGTAAAAGGCGAAAAATTTAATTGTAATGGACAAGAGCTATTTTATGTAAAGTCACAATTTGTGGAAAGGTTGGTTTTGAAGGAAAAAAATTAATTAGTTTAGTTGTAAAGTTATGTAAAAAAATTCTAAAAAAAATAAAAACGTTTTGTAAAATATTAGACTTAGTTAGGCTAGTATGCCAAGTCCGAAGTAAGAATTCTGTAACTTAAATTAGTAATTTTCAAATTTCACATTTGTTTTGAGAGTAAGGAGGCAGTCGCGATGTAGTAAAATTATAATAGGCAGGGCAGGGCGGTAAAAAAGTAGCGTGCCGCGCCTCAGTTCTCTGAGACTGACACTGTGTAAACATGAAGGCTGCATGATCACAAAGCTTTTTCTGCACACAGGAAGACCTGCAAATGATCAGTGCTTGATACAAAGACGAACAGTTGCATTTTACTTAAGCAGATTTTATTTTGTACATGTAAATAAGGAAATAAACTAAATATCGTTTGATAGTATCATCACCCATTCTCACTAGAATCATTACGTTAGACAGCCTTACCCAACCAGATTGATGTAAGGAGGTCTTGGTTTCGACCCCTCTGTTTTCGCGATTGTGTTTGTGTGTTTGTGTGTTCTATGGATAAATCAGAAGAAAACGTTAGATTTTAAGTTAATGTGTGTTATGTACTTAAAGAAGTTGACCATATTTCTTGGCCCGAGAATCTCGATTAACCCTGCTGTTGTCTTTGTTTCAGTACCACCTACAAAGAAGTTTGTTCTTCCATAACGTTTTCATATTTAAACGTTGGTATTCGAAAATTAATGACATTGTTTCTCTATACATTACACATAAATGAAGGTTCAAATGCAAGGAAAAAAGCTTTCTCCCTCTTGATATTGCTTAGTTTATTAAACTTAGGCCTCTTGGATCTATATGACACGATTGTTTAAAAATTCACAGCATACACAAAATAACATTAGCAGCAAAACGTTAGTTATGCATGTCTGAAATCCATGTATAATGTCTCTGCTTGCTTATTGTTGAAATGTGTGAACTTGCACAACAAGACAAGTCGCTTTATAAATTTCAGTTATCAAATCATTATTGCCACCAGAATGTTTGATCAACTGTTTGGTGCTGACGTACTTAATACATTTTATGTAGTAATTTTTGTGCAGCTGTCATGACGAAATGATTTCATTCTGGCGAGTAGTTGGAATTATTAGCAAATACGCCTGCCAGTGAGGAGAATATTTCTGAAGAAGAAAATCACACCAACGACGACAGTGTTCATCCTACATCTGAATCAGAAGACACTTCAGGAGTTAATACCTCATATACCAATGTGCAATCAGTACAGAAGTGTCAGTCAAAACACGAAAATAACACTTGCAATTTAGAACCTGTTCCAGCAACTGGAAGAGCATGCAGTGCAAACGTTATGAAACTGACTCCTCGTGCTAAAAGATGTACCATATCCATAGTAACCGATAGAAAATTTTCTTTTCAAACTCTTGTGAACAATAATGTTGAGAAATGCTAATATTGAGGGTCAAAAAGTTTATGATGACAGCTGGAAAGAATTAGTTCAAATTCCACTTGAAACTTATATTGGTTTGTTATCACTGGCTGGTATGTATAAACCATATGGTTCTTCATTTGTGTGGCCGTATAGTCTGTAGTTGCTTTACAGTTCTTGAGGGTGTTGTTGTCCTATCATTACAACTACAAGAAGTGCGTATTTTTCTCACTTGATGCATTTTACTTTGTTGAGATAAATTATCAGTGGCCTGCAATTAAAGATACTTCCAATTCGATTTGTTTTTAAATTCACAATAGAAAAAGGTCAAGAAAACGCAATACGTTATCTAGAGGAAAGCATAAGAAAAAACAGTCACAAACACACATTTGACCCATACAGAAAACCCACAAAAATTGACACTTTCTTAGATGCAACTTCAAAAAAATAATACAAGTTCAGAAACAGACTGAAATCACATACATGTTAAACAGACTGTACAGGACTCCCCTGAACACAAGGGAACAAAGTACACAAACTGTACAGAAAATATAAGACACAAATAATAAAAAAGCTAACCAAACCACACTAACACATACAACCTGCACTGCCACAAAAGTGGCACACAATGATCTACCATAACAAATTCAAGCATAAAATGGGTAACATGTCCACAAAAGGTATAATAATGCATACAAAACAAACAACTCAATACGATAGCACACCTCAAAACCGAAATCAAAACCGCATAGATAACAACAATCTGGTACCTATCAGCTCAGTTGCTGACATTATGAAAAATATATACATTGGAATCACTGGCACATTTGACACAAGCTATAAAGAAAGCCCCCCCCCCCCCATGAACCATGGACCTTGCCATTGGTGGGGAGGCTTGCATGCCTCAGTGATACAGATAGCCGTACCGTAGGTGCAACCACAACGGAGGGGTATCTGTTGAGAGTCCAGACAAACGTGTGGTTCCTGAAGAGGGGCCGCAGCTATTTCAGTAGTTCAGGGGCAATAGTCTGAATGATTGACTGGTCTGGCCTTGTAACACTAACCAAAATGGCCTTGCTGTGCTTGTACTGTAAATGGCTGAAAGCAAGGGGAAACTACAGCCGTAATTTTTCCCCGAGGGCATGCAGCTTTACTTTATGCATGAAGAGCTGCAGCAAACCAGTCTCAGGACTGAAGATAACAACAACAACAATAACAACATAAAGAAAGCATCATAGCACTGAAATACAGTACAAATCATTTATCATTTGCAGATCATCTGAAACAGGAATACCTCAGATATAGCAATATTGAGAAAGATATGAACATTATAAGAATTGGTAAAGACCAATGCCTCCTCTCTTTCCCAGAAAATTTCCACGTACACAATGTATTAACACAAAATAAACAGTTGTTCAATGACCAAATAAATATTGTAAACCAGCCACTATACAAAATAACTGAAAAAGAACATGAAAGAGAAGGGATCCTTTTCTTTCCTTCACCCTTTCCCACCCAACACCCTGCCCTTCCCCTCCACCCCCTCCCATCCTGACGATTTCATTTCACTTCTTTCTCCTCACCTTTTCCTCCAACTCGTTCTCCATCACACTACCATGCACCTATGTCCACTTATTTTTGTTTCTCCCTCCCCCACCTATTCACCACAGCAAAAAAGAAAAAAAAACACATTTTTACACATATTCATCCTTGGATCACTGTTTAGAGAGATACATTAAAAATTCCAGCTGCAATGCAAATTACAGTCTGAGCACATACACTCCTGGAAATGGAAAAAAGAACACATTGACACCGGTGTGTCAGACCCACCATACTTGCTCCGGACACTACGAGAGGGCTGTACAAGCAATGATCACACGCACGGCACAGCGGACACACCAGGAACCGCGGTGTTGGCCGTCGAATGGCGCTAGCTGCGCAGCATTTGTGCACCGCCGCCGTCAGTGTCAGCCAGTTTGCCGTGGCATACGGAGCTCCATCGCAGTCTTTAACACTGGTAGCATGCCGCGACAGCGTGGACGTGAACCGTATGTGCAGTTGACGGACTTTGAGCGAGGGCGTATAGTGGGCGTGCGGGAGGCCGGGTGGACGTACCGCCGAATTTCTCAACACGTGGGGCGTGAGGTCTCCACAGTACATCGATGTTGTCGCCAGTGGTCGGCGGAAGGTGCACGTGCCCGTCGACCTGGGACCAGACCGCAGCGACGCACGGATGCACGCCAAGACCGTAGGATCCTACGCAGTGCCGTAGGGGACCGCACCGCCACTTCCCAGCAAATTAGGGACACTGTTGCTCCTGGGGTATCGGTGAGGACCATTCGCAACCGTCTCCATGAACCTGGTCTACGGTCCCGCACACTGTTAGGCCGTCTTCCGCTCACGCCCCAACATCGTGCAGCCCGCCTCCAGTGGTGTTGCGACAGGCGTGAATGGAGGGACGAATGGAGACGTGTCGTCTTCAGCGATGAGAGTCGCTTCTGCCTTGGTGCCAATGATGGTCGTATGCGTGTTTGGCGCCGTGCAGGTGAGCGCCACAATCAGGACTGCATACGACCGAGGCACACAGGGCCAACACCCGGCATCATGGTGTGGGGAGCGATCTCCTACACTGGCCGTACACCACTGGTGATCGTCGAGGGGACACTGAATAGTGCACGGTACATCCAAACCGACATCGAACCCATCATTCTACCATTCCTAGACCAGCAAGGGAACTTGCTGTTCCAACAGGACAATGCACGTCCGCATGTATCCCGTGCCACCCAACGTGCTCTAGAAGGTGTAAGTCAACTACCCTGGCCAGCAAGATCTCCGGATCTGTCCCCCATTGAGCATGTTTGGGACTGGATGAAGCGTCGTCTCACGCGGTCTGCACGTCCAGCACGAACGCTGGTCCAACTGAGGCGCCAGGTGGAAATGGCATGGCAAGCCGTTCCACAGGACTACATCCAGCATCTCTACGATCGTCTCTATGGGAGAATAGCAGCCTGCATTGCTGCGAAAGGTGGATATACACTGTACTAGTGCCGACATTGTGCATGCTCTGTTGCCTGTGTCTATGTGCCTGTGGTTCTGTCAGTGTGATCATGTGATGTATCTGACCCCAGGAATGTGTCAATAAAGTTTCCCCTTCCTGGGACAATGAATTCACGGTGTTCTTATTTCAATTTCCAAGAGTGTATTACGTCAGTACACATTTGCAATTTCAGCTACAGTGCAACATACAATTTGAGGACACTTATGATTATTTTAAAATAGCTTTACACATATATGTAAAATAATTAATGAAAAAAGTAAAATGAAGTATTTAATATTAACTCAATTTATTACATACATACAGTCAGTTTCAGTTTCTGCTGCAATGGATGAAAAAATTTTCATGTTCTCAAGTTATTGCTTCAGTACTGAAAAATCTTTCTAATTGTTTTGGACTGGTCTCAAAATATTCTGTAACACTTAACAAACATGTTGTTTTTAAGTCCTCTCTTAGTTTTGATTTCAAAACTTGCAGTGCTTTCTATGTTTTTAAAGTGTTTGATAATCTGTTGCGTAATACGCATCTTGCTTTAGTACAGTTTTTATCAGCCAATTATAGTCAGGTACCGTTGATGTGACAATCATATTCTTTTACTCCTGTGCTGTAATTGTGTAATTCTCTGTTTAGCATCAGTGGTGTGGGTGTGTGAAATCCTATGGGACTTAACTGCTAAGGTTATCAGTCCCTAAGCTTACACAATACTTAACCTAAATTATCCTAAGGACAAACACATACACCCATGCCTGAGGGAGGACTCGAACCTCCGCCGGGATCAGCCACACAGTCCATGACTGCAGCCCCTTAGCATAAGTGCATATGATACTTTCAAATATGTACACAGAGAACATAGTCATAATTTTATATTATTTGGATTTGGTTTTTCAAGACTCTCTTGATGATAGGCTTCCAACATATCTGATTGCCTTTTTTTTTTCAGTTTCAGCAGTCTAATGTTCAAACGTCTCTGAGCACTATGAGACTTAACTTCTGAGGTCATCAGTCCCCTAGAACTTAGAACTATTTAAACCGAACTAACTTAAGGGCATCACACACATCCATGACCGAGGCAGGATTCGAACCTGCGACCATAGCGGTCGCGCGGTTCCGGACTGTAGTGCCTAGAACTGCTCGGCCACTCCCGCAGCTTCAGCAGTCTGTTCATATGCGTATTTGCTGCCCTACCCCATATTACTATGTAGTATGACAGAAGCAGATGCCTTAGTACATGGTACATTTTTGACAGTGTATCTACATTAACTGTGTAACACATTTTCTTCATTAAAAATACACTGCTGATTATTTCTGTACAATTTTCCGAAGTCATAAGTGTGTATTTTCTACATCGCAAGCACTTGCAACTGTCAACTTTTGTTAGCAATGTGCCCCAAAGTCTTATATTTAGCTTCTCTTACTTTGTTGTTCTCTTTGCAATTATTTTCATATAGGTTGTTTTCTTGTCATTTACAAATTGATTGTTTTCACTTCAATATTCAGTTGCCCTTTCTATGTCTGTGATAGCTTCTGTTTCTAAATCATTTATTAAGCTGCTATTTACAAGAGGGATATATGATCCGCATATATGGTTACATTTCCTTTTATTGATGCTGCCACATCATTTACATAGTTTGCAATATAAACATTAGTACACCAAGTATTGACTCTTGTGCTACCCTGTACTTTACCAAACAAGGGTTCCATCTTATTGTTTATATTGTATCTAAATTCTTCACATTGTTCTCTGTTTTCTAGAAATGAGTTTATGACATTGACTGCTTTACCCCAGATACCATTTCTATGCAGTTTATCTAACAGTGTTGTGTGGCATATTCAGTGAAAGACTTTTGAGACAGCAAGAGATATGCTACAAACTTCCTTTCATTCTTCCAAAGCTCTGTTTATATATGTCCTGAAATTTGCTGCAGTTGTCTTAGTAGATTTCTCTTTTCTAAATCCAGGCTGTGCTTCATTCAGGATAGTTTGTTTTCCTATTTTTAATAGATATTTCGCAAGGTTTGATAAGGTGGGCGAAATTGTTATATGTCTGTAGCCCCCAGGATGCCCTTGCCACCACCTTTGCAAATTGGCACTACTTTACTCTTTTTCAGACATGAAGGGAACAGTCCCTTCTTCGTTATCAACTCTGGTAAGAACGTCAGAAGATACTGTGAGCAGTGTTTGATTAGTTTTGTAGATATTCCATCTATGCCCTCTGTGTCTTTGTTTTTCAGTGATCTTATTATATTTGTAACCACTGTTTCATGTGTTGAAAATAGGAATAGACATTCTGTTATTTCTGGTGGAGCTATATTTTTTTAGCCAATTCTTCACTTTGTTTCATTAGCTTGAGAACTACATTTACATTATAATGATTTAGAGTGGAACACATTTCAGTGGGTCAGTCAGTTCTTTCCCTTGTGCTATAAATACTGGTTTCCCACTTTCTGTCTTATTTGATTCATTCCTGTTTGTATCTATATGTACTCAGACTGTCTTAGAAATGAAACTTCCTGGTAGTTTAAAACTGCCAAGTGAAAATTTCATTCTGTCTTAGAAATATTTGCTGAAGATCCTATTTGATGTTTCTAATAGCTCAGTTTTGCATGCCTTATCATCTTTCTGTATTCTCTCTTCTTTTATCCCTGCATTTCACAGTCTGCTTGACTATTACATTTCCTGTACCTCTCGTTTGATACCTTTAAGTCTTCTCCAGCATTCTTGATATATCTGTGATAAATTTCTTCCTATGCTAACATCTATCTTTCTGTTGATCTTTGGAGAAGCTATGTTTATGTGGTGCCTTAAGGTTGAAATAAATCTTTTCCAGCTTTCTTCCACATCACTGCTATATACAGCATTCCGGTCTTCTGATCTGTGTAACATTTGTAATATGTTGAGATTTTCAGCAGTTGTCAGGCCACACTCTATGACTACATTTCCAGTTCCAGATTTCTTATTCTGTTAACTGACCATAGTGATCTCAAATGAGTGTGTTAATTATGTGTAATTTCCGTTTATTTAAAAATACATTTGCAAAAGAAAGATCTATTATTGTGTCTGATGATTCAGTGCTCCTTATTGGACTATTTACGTGAAGCTTCATGTTATAATTATTTACATCACGAAAGCATTTTGTACAGATACTCCCTTTCGATGTATTTATGTTTAGGTCACCAGCAACTATTAAGTGTGGTAATTCTTTAATAACTTTGGTGAACAGTACTGGTACTTCAAATTCTGTTAGGAAATCTTTTATCCTAGAGCTTGGAGAGTGATACATACCTAACACTAGACATTTGTTCTTTCCAAAATTTGTTTGAATTGCTGCTGTTTCAAAACACATTTCTCTGCAGTTTGCAACTGGCCATAGAACACATTTACTTATTGTGCTAATCACATACAGT
This sequence comes from Schistocerca cancellata, assembly GCF_023864275.1. Taxonomy (NCBI): domain Eukaryota; kingdom Metazoa; phylum Arthropoda; class Insecta; order Orthoptera; family Acrididae; genus Schistocerca; species Schistocerca cancellata. The sequence continues at coordinate 1,038,063,421 of NC_064626.1, forward strand.
GTTACCCTACCACTTACGTGTTTGATTCTGCAAAAATATGACACTTAATTATAACGCTGTAAATTGTACATTTTTATTTCTTTTTCAGTCAGTCCTTGCTTTGTCATTATGAAGATATTGGTATCTCTGCAGCAAGTAAAACGTCTATCTCCTTTGCGTTTTTGCATCATACTGAACATTTTGTTGAAATATTTGGAACTCAAATTAGTGTCAGCTTCTTTCCTATGTTCTGTTTCATTTATTTTTTACATGTTGATATCAGAATTCCTGGTCTTTCAGCTGTGTAGCTTACTCCCTCTAAACTTCTATGGTCTTGGTGCCTAGAAGAGTCTATTACACAGAAATATTGGTAATTCTCCGAGTTAATAACTCTTTATCACAATATGTTTCGGGTGTATAGTGTTACCCATTATGTTATCTCTAAGCTCAAAGCCACACTAACTTTGAAACTTTTACTTAGCCCCTTTGTTTCCATTTTTCAGCTGTAAACATGTTATTGTTGGAAAATGTCTTTAGCGGGAAATTAGTGACATTTTCAGGAGCTGTCCCATTTTTGACTCTGCTCAGATGTAATCATGCTCTTTTTTCACCACACAGGATTCCTTGCTCATCTCTGTTACCTACTACTGTCGTGAGTCTGTTTTAGGGTCTGGCATTTCCAATTGCAACATAATTGTATTATAATGAGCCTACATTCTGTTTGGTGCTTAATAGTGCGCTTTTGTACGAAAGCTTGTGTTATTCAGACAAATTCTCAACGTATTGTTTTCCTTCAGTGCTCATGAAGGCTGTTGCTTCATTGCCAAAGCGTACATTTCGTTTGCTTTTCCTGTGTAAATCTTGGAAAGGTGCCGCAGCATTTTCTGCAAGTTTTCGTCAGTGGTATTGCAAGATTGTTTGCATTATGTGGATCGTAACACTGGTTTATTTCAGTCTCATTCGATAGTTTACTATTTACTTTTGGAGCGTGTTTTTGTTTACTTGGAAAGTTATTTATACATATAAAGTCACTACTACATTGTGTTAATTTTCTTTGGTTGTTTCCTACTTACATTTGAACTGAGTCCTTCTCTATTGTTTTGTTGTTGCCTGTTAGTTAAATATCTGGGGAAATCACTTGCAGGTACGTAACGAACTTGCAACTAAATTGAGAATTATATCCAGCTTTGCATCTATTGCTGAGCTATTGTTTGCTAGTTCACTTGTTATCTCGACAAGATTTTATACTAACTCCAGTAAGCTGATGCAACTGTTAAAACAACTTTATAATTTTGTAGGTTCCCATCTTTTCATTCCATGGAAAAGTTCGATGTCCAATCTCTTCTAGAAGACTCCACATTAAACTTAATTTTCTCTTTTGAACGTGTCACATCACGGGATTCACTGTTACTAAGGCCTACACAATCAACGTGGAAGGATTTTCTACACCACAATCCACACACAAAAACTTTTTCCCTGCTTTTAACTTTTTTTTTTGTACTTTACACTTGAATTACTATCGTTATTTGCCGTCATCACTATTCCTTCATTACACTTACACAGTTTATAAATATACATCAACATAATTAAGTAGAATAGCACACATATAATTAACTAGAAGACAAGGTATTGGTCCAAAACAAACTAGTGGTAATGTTGGAGACACTAAAAAATACAATACACACTTAGAAGTATACAAAGTAACATTAAACAATGGTTGTACGAAAAAGTGTGCTGTGTAAAACAAAACAAAAAATTCAGTTCTGCAAAGCAGAGAAAAATTATACTACAAGTGCCAAAGTCTAATGAAGAAAGAAACAGAAGATTTGTTAGCAGACAGTATTTTCTGATGTAAGAGAGAAACCAACAGAAATTACAGTAAGTAAAAACACACATTGTTAACGATCTGTTTATCGATTTAAAAAAAATCAAACTGTAAATACCTCTAATTACAGAGGACTGATAATGCTTTACCTCAATAAAACGAAACGCCTGCGATCAGAAAAATACGCCTTTTCTCGTAGTTGTACAACAGAACAAAAATATATTCAGGAATTGTTAAGAAACTACGACATTATGGCCACACAAATGAAGATTTTAATGACCCCTTGTCAAGCATTCTGTGTTGACCTCTATTACCAGTTCAAAAAGATTCGTTTTAATCTGTATAAAACTGTTGAAACCATCAGATATAGCAACCAGCATAAACGCAATGATCTGATGCCAAAATAAATAAATGTAATAATGAAAAACACTTCGAAAGCAGCAAAAGTAGCCAGGCAAGCTGCTAAAAAAAGCTGACTGAAACACGAAATTAAGTCACTACATACGAAAAAACAGATGCTAAACCAAGAATTATGCGAAGTTCACCTTCAGATAGCATAAAAATTAAATAATCATATAATTTTCGCTTCCATCAGGGAAAACGACGAACGCTGCGCTTGCACAGCAATAATCAAAATGTGACTAAAGCATAATAAGTAACTTGCAAATCTCAAATTGCACTACACAAAGCCCCACAACAACAAACACATTCACACACACCATTTCTATCGAAGGGTGGGCAATTTTACAGATATACTACTAAATGTAAACGAACGACAGCTCTTAGAAAAATGTTTAAAACACTGTGTTAACTCATCAGCAAATGAACAACAAATAGAAGATCTCATTATGGAATCTGAATATATTCTCTCTACAGAATGAAAGAATGACAACAGTAATGTAAATGTAGGGCTACCTGGGGTATCAATAACAGGAGAAATTAAAAATATAGCAACATAAATTTAAAAAACAGTAAATTCAAAAATAATTGTGTCAAAACGAAACTTAAAAATCTAAAGAAAAAACTGAAAGTGGAAAACACCACTATAATAAAATCTGACAAAGGTAATACTTTTATCTTCGTGAAAACAAAAGAATACATAGAAAAACATAAAAGTCATCAGCAAAAACAACATAGAAAAGTTAAAATCACACCCAACTAACAGCTTTCAAACACATGTGAAAAACACCCTCAAAAACATAGTGTATACATTTACAGACAGTGACAAACAAAGATTTATACAAAGAAAAAATTCTTGAGCCCACAACATAAGATATCCACCTAAGGTTCATGACGAAAATTACCCTGTCCATTCGATAGTTAACTTCAGAGCAGGTCCCACATACCTCCAAGGAAAACAAATGCAGTCACATTTGAAAGAATTGTGTCTCTCAGCTAGTAGAACACAACAGAGACATTAACATCTTTGACACAGCAACACAGATCTCCTTTGATGTAAGAAGTATTTACAGCTGCATCCCTGTTAATGAAACAATAAAACTGATTGAAGAGAACCTGAAAACACTCAACGAGCTACCTCGTGAGCACACACTGAAAAAGCAATAAAATTGCTACTGTTAGTAACAACAAAATTATTTAGAATTCAGTCAAGAATAGTACACAGAAGGAGGTTTACCCATAGGGTCGCCTATTTCAGGAATATTCGCCAACATCATCATGAATCATACAGAAATATTAATATTTAAAGACATAATAACAAAGGAAAGCTACAGATCAACTACTAGTACAGGTACATCTAAGACATAATATGTATGGTAAATGAACCTAAATATAGATAACAGCAACTACATAACGACATAAATACTACAAACAAAACATAAAGTACATAATAAAAGAAGAACAAGAAAACACTCTCAACTTTCTAGACATAATCGTAAGAAAACTATCATGAACACACATTTGACAGTCACAAGTACACATTTGACATTTACAGAAAACCCACAACAAGTGATACTATCTTAAATGCAACCTTAAACCAAACACAGACTCAGAAAAAGGCTGCAGTCAGGTGCATGTTAAACAGGCTGCAATCAGGTACATGTTAAACAGACTGAATGGGACACCCCTAAGCATTTCTGATTACCAAAAGGAGCTGGCTATTATAAAAAATATAGCATTAAAATGGACACAAAGAAACAATAATACGCAAACTAAACAGAAAAATGAGGACACAAATAATGAAAAAAGCTATTCAAACCTCACTAACACATACAACCTGCACTACCACAAAAAATGGCACACAATGACCCACCATAACAAAATTCAAGCATGGAATGAGTAACATATGCAAGAAACAAGGCATAATCATAGCTTACAAAACAAAAAACTCAGTACGAAAGCACATCCCAAAACCGACATCAGATAACAACAACCTGATGTTTATCAGTTCAGTCACAGAAATTGTGAAAAAATGTACAATATAATCGCTGGCAGGACATTTGGCAATAGATATAAAGAAGAAATCAGAGCAATGAATTACGGTACAAACCATTCATCATTTGCAGATAATTTAAAACAGTAATACCACAGATCAAGCAATATTGAAAAATTGTGATTCTTGAGTTTCTCCCGGCGTATTTGATAATCAAAATATCCACGGGTGTACTGCTGTTGGACACTGTAGACCGGCAGTGCACCTGTGGATATTTTGATTAATATTGAAAAAGATATGAAGATCGTAACAGTTAGTAACGAGGGACACCTCCTCCCTTTCCAAGAAAATTTCCACATACACATAGCATTAACACAAAATAAACAATTCTTCAATGACCAAAGAAATATCCGAAACCATCCACTATATAAAATAATTGAAAAAATCACCTTAAAAAGAAAACAGCCTTTTCCAACCTTCACCCTCTCCTGCCCAGCACCCTGCCCTCCCAATTTCATTTCACTTGTTGTTCTTCATCTTTTTCTCCAACTAACTCTCCATCACACTAGCATGCTGTTATGTCCACTCATCTTTGCTTCTCCATCGTCCACGTATTCACCACAAAACTACTCCATCACCATTCCTCTTCATTAGTCTTTCATGTTATATAAACATATAGTAACGTAATGAAATAGAATAACACCTATATGATTAACTACAAAGAAGTATAGGTCAAAATCAAACTAGCAGCAATATTGGCAACACTACAAAACGCAATAAACACTTAGAGGTACACACATAAACATGAAACAGTGGCTATGTAAAAGTGTGCTGTGTAAAACGTAAAAAGCGCATAGTTCTACAAAGCAGCGAAAAATTATGCTACAAGTGTCTAATGAAGAAAGAAACCAAAGACATGTTAGCCGACAGCATCTTCTAATATAGGCGAGAGACCAAGCAGAAATGACAGTAAATAAAAACTAAAAAACTGATAACGAACTGTTTTTCGATTTAAAAACAAATCAAATTATAAATATCTTTCATTACAAATCACTCATGATGCTTTGCCTCAATAAAGCAAAAAGCATCTGGTGAGAAACACTTGCATTTTCTTTAGTTGTAGCGACGGAACGAAAATACTCTCATAAATCGATGGTGTCTCAACAAAGAGTCTATGAGATCCAGAAAGATGTAGAGCCATCTTTCTTGCTGTTGTGTCACAATACGATTCTGTTAACCCCACGTGTTATGCTTGAGTGACAAATCCGACTGAAGAGCATGAAGAGACAAGAGTCCTGTGTGAAAAGTGGGTGGAAATACTTTCTAAATTCTTGCACAAATATAACCGTACATGAGTAAATTGAACATAAATTTAAAACCATAATAACTTTTAAAAACTTACTACTGTTGTGCCCTTAAAAAACAACCGGGTCATCATGACCCGAAAGAGCATATTATGTGTATTGCTTTCTTAAGGACAGGAACAAGGTTAAATAAATAGCTCTCTACGCGCTGTCGCACTCAAATGTTGACGAGTCGCATTACGAACCGCCGCTTTTAACAATCGTTTGTCAGCGTTCTTCCGAGATTGTCCTAAATGCTTTCTCCGAAAATTATTTCGAGCAGTTAATCCACGAACCCACGCGAATTGTAAATGGTTGCGAAAACACACTTGACCTCTTAGCCACAAACAATCCAGAACTAATAGAGAGCATCATGACTGATACAGGGACTAGTGATCACAAGGTCGTTGTAGCTAGGCTCAATACCGTTTCTTCCAAATCCACCAGAAACAAACGCAAAATAATTTTATTTAAAAAAGCGGATAAAGTGTCACTAGAAGCCTTCCTAAGAGACAATCTCTATTCCTTCCGAACTGACTACGCAAATGTAGACGAGATGTGGCTCAAATTCAAAGATATAGTAGCAACTGCAATTGAGAGATTCATACCTCATAAATTGGTAAGAGATGGAACTGATCCTCCATGGTACACAAAACAGGTCCGAACGCTGTTGCAGAGGCAACGGAAAAAGCATGCGAAGTTCAGAACACGAAATCCCCAAGATTGGCTAAAATTTACAGACGCGCGAAATTTGGCACGGACTTCAATGCGAGATGCCTTTAATAGGTTCCACAATGAAACGTTGTCTCGAAATTTGGTAGAAAACCCGAAGAAATTCTGGTCGTATGTAAAGTACACAAGCGGCAAGACGCAGTCAATACCTTCGCTGCGCAGTGCCGATGGTAATGTTACCGACGACTGTGGCGCTAAAGCGGAGCTGTTGAACGTAGTTTTCCGAAATTCCTTCACCAGGGAAGATGAATGGAATATTACAGAATTTGAAACACGAACAGCTGCTAGCATGAGTTTCCTTTCAGATTACTCTGATACAATAGCTCCCTACTTAGCAATCATATACAACCGCTCGCTCACCGATAGACCTGTACCTACAGATTGGAAAATTGCGCAGGTCGCACCAGTGTTTAAGGAGGGTAGTAGGAGTAATCCATCGAACTACAGACCAATATCATTGACGTCGGTTTGCAGTAGGGTTTTGGAGCATATACTGTATTCAAACATTATGAATCACCTCGAAGGGAACGATCTATTGATACGCAATCAGTATGGTTTCAGAAAACATCGTTCTTGTGCAACGGAGCTGGGTCTTTATTCGCACGAAGTAATGGCCGCTTTCGACAGGGGATCTCAAGTTGATTCCCTATTTCTAGATTTCCGGAAAGCTTTTGACACCGTTCCTCACAAGCGATTTCTAATCAAGCTGCGGCCCTATGGGGTATCGTCTCAGTTGTGCGACTGGATTCGTGATTTCCTGTCAGGAAGGTCGCAGTTCGTAGTAATAGACGGCAAATCATCGAGTAAAACTGAAGTGATATCAGGTGTTCCCCAGGGAAGCGTCCTGGGACCTCTGCTGTTCCTCATCTATATAAATGACCTGGGTGACTATCTGAGCAGTTCTCTTAGGTTGTTCGCAGATGATGCTGTAATTGACTGTCTAGTAAGGTCATCCGAAGACCAGTATCAGTTGCAAAGCTATACCTAGGTGTTAAAATTACGAACAACTTCAGTTGGAAAGACCACATAGATAATATTGTGGGGAAGGCGAGCCAAAGCTTGCGTTTTATTGGCAGGACACTTAGAAGATGCAACAAGTCCACTAAAGAGACAGCTTACACTACACTCGTTCGTCCTCTGTTAGAATATTGCTGCGCGGTGTGGGATCCTTACCAGGTGGGATTGACGAAGGACATCGAAAGGGTGCAATAAAGGGCAGCTCGTTTTGTATTATCACGTAACAGGGGAGAGAGTGTGGCAGATATGATACGCGAGTCCTAGACTCTTCATTTAAGCTGGTCCTTGAAATTTTGTCAGTAGACTTTCTCGGGATAGTTTCCGTCTGTCTTAGAGTCTGCCAGCTCAGTTCTCTCGACTTCTCATTGAGACTTTCGCGCGGGTCAAACGAACCTCTGACCAGTCGTGCTGCCATTCTGTGTATACGTTCGATATCCCGTGCTGGTCCCATATGGTATGGGCCCCACACAGTTGAGCGATATTCTAGAATGCGTCGCAAGAGTGTTTTGTAAGCAAACTACTTTCTAAGGTAATTGCATTTCGTTAGTATTCTACCAGTAAACCGAAGCCTACTACTTACTTTACCCCCAACTCAGCCTGTATTATCGTTCCACTTCACGCCTCTATTAAGTGTTACAACCAAGTACTTGTAAATTGTGACTCAGTAATATTACATTCATAGGATACTACATTTTTCGATTAGTGAAGAGCACAATTTTACATTTTTTAACTTTTAAAGCAAGCTTCAGTCACACTTTATGCCGCTGTACATAACTGTATCCTCTGCAAAATGTCTGCGTTTACTATTGATGTTGACTACAATATTATTATTGTAGAATATGAACAGCACGGCACCCAACAAACTTCCGTGAGGTACAGCCCAAGTTACTTCTACAGTTGTCAATGACTCTTCATTCAAGATAACAAGTTGCGTCCTCCCTATCAAAAATCCTCAACCCAATCACAGATTTCGTCTGATACACCATATGATCGTACTTTTGATAATAAGCGTAGTTGTGGTACTGACTGCGTCAAATGCTTCTCGGAAATCGAGAAATAGTGTGTCTACCTGACTGTCTTGATCCGTGGCTTCCAGGATGTCATGTGAGAAAAGTGCGAATTGTGTTTAACATGACCTGCATTTGCGAAATCCATGCTCGTTATCGTGAAGCTCTTATGTTTGAGCGCAGAATTTAGTCTAAGATTCTACAACAAATGGATGCCAAGGATACTGGACGGTAGTTTTGTGGATTACTTCAGTTACTCTTCTTGAAGAGACCTGGGCTTTCTTCCCACTACTGGGCACAGTTTTATTGTTTGAGGGATATACGATAGATTTTAGTTAACAGAGGGGCTAACTCAGCTGCGAATTGGATGTAGAATCCGATAGGGATTTCATCGCGCCCTGGGGCTTTGTTCAGTTTTAACGATTTCTAATCGCCAATGACACTAATATCTATTTCACTCATTTTTCCGCTGGTGCGAGAATAAAGTCGGCGCAATACTCCTGGGCTTTCCTTTCTTAAGGAACATTTGAAAACAGAGAGAAGCGTTTCTCATTTTGTTTTGTTACTCTCAAGTTGAGTTCCAATCTCATCCATGAGTGGCTGGAAACTAACTTTGGAGCCACTAACAGCCTTTACTAATGACCAGAACTTCTTTGGGTTCTATGAAAGATCATTTGACAGTACTCTTCTACGGCAATCATTGAAGGCTTCATTCATTGCTATTTTGACTGCCAAACACGTTTCATTCAGCGTCTCTCTATCCATAGCTTTAAGCTTTGTTACATGCCTATTATGCGGTAGCCTCCGTTTGTTTAAAATTTTCTTTGCAGTGAATGTATTCCATAGAGGGTCCTTTCCCGCATGAGCTGTTCTACTGGGTGCATTTCTGTCCAGTGCATGGTCAACAATTCTTTTAATCTTGAGCCATAATTCCTTTATATGCTCCTCTCCTGAGCTAACATTCTAGCAGAAATTAATGTACTAGAGTTATCCTCCCACTCCACTGAAAATTTTGGAGACCTCCATTAATTGCGAGAAAGTACGAGAAACGGATGCGAACAAAAATAACGTAAAATACGAACAATATAATCGAGAAGCTCACATACGAATTTGAAAGCAATAACAAATAGATATGAGTCCATAGAATAGCATGCAACGAAACAAGCTTCTGTTTTATATCAAACAGCCCGCATCTCGTGGTCGTGCGGTAGCGTTCTCGCTTCCCACGCCCGGGTTCCCGGGTTCGATTCCCGGCGGGGTCAGGGATTTTCTCTACCTCGTGATGGCTGGGTGTTGTGTGCTGTCCTTAGGTTAGTTAGGTTTAAGTAGTTCTAAGTTCTAGGGGACTTATGACCACAGCAGTTGAGTCCCATAGTGCTCAGAGCCATTTGAACCATTTATATATATCAAACAGAAGAAAATATGAAATCATTTATCCGACAACAGCGTATTAAGAAAGTGTGCAAAAACTAAGCTGAATACAAGCGACGTGTTTACAATGCAATGCAAAGTGTGCACAAACAAGAAGGTCGTAATCAAGAACAGAACGCGATGGAAGCATCTTATGTTTTATTTCGTGTCAGACTTTTGTTTTAGGCCCTGACAAACGCTAAAGCGTAAGTATTTCCACTTGATAGCAGTCACACGGTCAAAATTGCAATATTGGGTTCTGCAAGTAAATAATTTTACAATCAAAAGGCGACCACGACTTCAGGTACAAAATTTTACATGACTGTGAACCCCACACACAAGAAGCAAATCATAGTTTTTGATTGAGATGTATCGAATATATTACTTTGTAACTGTTGTGAGGTCACAGAAAGTGAAACATTTTACCACCAAACTGCGAAGCCCAACGGTAAAGTATAAATGAAAAAATATTGTCATCTAATACTAGTATTTCGCAAAGCAAGAATACGAATTTTCCTTCCATATTTTTCAGTATTCGAAGTTCACTGCCAGATCACTAGGAGTGGAGCTAAGATTCTCTGTTTCCGCATCGTAACACGGGCTTTACACTCCTTATAATTTGGTATTTTGTGATGTACTTTGTAAGAGGATATCTTACCAATGAGCTGCATAAGCTGTAACGAGCGTTCCGATCTCCCGTTGCACCATTGCACAATTGGCCTCCAAAGCTGGCTGGTTTCACAGTACATGGTTCTTTTCGTGGGAACTTTCGAAAGGCTCCGTCTATGTGCGTCTTATTCCAACAAAATGGGGTAAAATGCGACGCGGCAGTGAATGCAGTTACCCTGGAATGCTCTGAAGAGTATTGAACGAATCTGATTACCGTCTGAGTGTTCGTCGTGCGTCTGGTGAAGAGCAAACTTACCAATTCCGAAAGGTAAATGAAAACTCCAATCCTAAACCTAATTGTACAAATTATCTGAAGATTGTGTGTTCAAGTATCTAAAAGATATACTCTTATAAAATTCGATAGTTCTTTTGGTAATAAAAACTATGAGTAAGTCCAAATTTACTTCAAGTCTCTATCTTCATTCATGTAGAAGGTACAGTACTGAGCAATCGGATGAATATTTTTGAAAGATCTTGTACATCTCCATGGCCGCGTAAGATACATCCACTATCTGAGGAAACTATCTCATACGCCAACATGCTTTGGAGCTGTCTGCCACTTTTTTTTGTAGGTAACATATGTTTCAGAATATTTGGACATCTATTTCTTTTGTCCTAGAAATGAAGACACAGATCTACTTGGGAGATTATTTTTTGCGTTGTTGTGATCTTGGTGAAAATCAGCGTCCACTCTCACCTTACGTAGGTGATGCAAGTCACACATCTGCTAGAGAGTACGATGTGTTTCATACACAAATGCGCTCGGTTGATTTTGTTATCATTTGCTTTTCCCTAAATTCGCTTCCCTTATAAGAGTTAAAATTGGTGACATCGGACGAATTCGAAAATGTTATACTGTGGAGTGAAACAGTCACTCTCGGAAAACACTTCACAAAGAGGCCATTCGAGAGTCTTATATGGGAGTAACTTTATGGCTTCTACAGAGCAATACGCGATAGTGTTAGCCGAAAACTATGTATGAGGGACTGCAAATGAACGTTAGCTTTCTGACTTTCCTAAACAATATCAAGTCAGTGACCAGCGAAGGAAAGGATCTGCCATCTCTCTCCCCACATCAACTACTGCTGGCGGCTCACCTCCAACTGCGCAACGCTACGCGCTGTTCACATCCAACTACCCGAACACTACACAAGCGAATATTCCAACAATAAGTCCAACCAGCCACAGACTGCACAAAGTGCAGTCAGTGATATTCATACAGAGCTCTACTTGGCATTATCAACGTAAAAACCTGAACAGTCTACTTACACTGTTTATTAACTGGCTGTTTCGAAAGGGCGCGCTTTGTAACAGAAAACAGGATTCCGAGATGTTTTCGGCAATAGATGATAAAGATAATTAAACGAATTTTCCGTCAGTGTTTGGCAGAAAATAGTTATAAAATTGAAACATTTCGTAATTTCTGCTTATCGATATAAGTCGCACGCCATTTCATCTGTGCTTGTGACATTCTATTGTCACCCAAAGATCGCATATGAATCCGAAAGTCCATTCGTGACGAAATAAATGTAATTTTGCATAATATTAGGAAGTATTTCCTTTTTAATATGGTAAAGAAAAATTTATGACAGCCCTCTCGAAATTTTGTGGTTGTGAAGTCATGTTTAAAGTAATTACTAAATCGTAGAGTTAGTTGAGGATATTGTAAATAATGTCTTTCAGAAAATTAGTAAGTGGTTCTCTGCAAATGGACTCTCACTAAATTTGAGAAAACGCAATATGTGTAGTTCTGTAGGGTAAACGGCATAACACGACTGACCAGCATATACACTGAACAGAAGCCTGTTGCTGCGGCAGAATATTCAAAATTTCGGGGTGTGTGCGCTGATGAGAAACTGAATTGAAGCACACTGATGATCTGCTGGAACGTTTGAGTTGAGCTACTTATGCTATTAGGGTTATTGCAAATTTTGGTGATAAACATATCAGTAAATGTGCCTGTTTTCATTCACTGCTTTCATATGGCATTAAGAGAAAAAGTATTCATTGCACAAAAGCGTGTAATCAGAAAAGCAGCTGGAGCCCACCAAAGATCAGGAACTGATGACCTCAGAAGTTTGGTCCCATAGAACTTACCGCAAAAAATCCAAAGAGCACCCTGCAGGCATTTACTTAAGGAACTAGGGATATTCACACTACATTCACAATACATATATCCTCTAATGAAATTTGTTAATAAGAACCCATCCCTATTCAAAAATAATAGCCAAGTACATAGTTACAACACTAGAAGAAAGGATGAGCTTCCATGTTTTACTTTGGCATAGAAAGAGGTGAATTATATTGCCACAAAAGTCTTTGACCATTTACTAAATAACATGAAAGATCTACAGATAGCCAGCCACCATTTAAAAACAAATTAAATGAATTTCTGAATGACAGCTCTACTCAATAGATGGATTTCTAGATATGAAATTGTAATTGTATGATGAGCACCACCAGAACGTTAACATCACCGATCTACTATCGATATAAAGCCGTCCACCGGCCGGTGGGGCGGAGTGGTTCTAGGCGCTTCAGTCTTGAACCGCGCGACCGCTACGGTCGCAGATTCGAATCCTGCCTCGGGTACGGATGTGTGTGTGATGTCCTTAGGTTAGTTAGGTTTAAGTAGTTCTAAGTTCTAGGGGACTGATGACCTCAGATGTTAAGTCCCATAGTGTTCAGAGACATTTGAACCATAAAGCCTTCCAGGCCATAGCAGCGTTATCTGGCGATGAATGACTGCTACTCAGACACACGCACGGTGCATGTAGTACCAGTGAGCGTGCTGTCTGTATGTAGAATGCGGAAGGCGCGCGATCTACGTAAGCTTGACCGAAGGCAGATTTTGATGGCCCGGGGGCTCGCCACGAAACTGCACAACTTGTCGGTTGTTCTAAGAGTGCTGTGGTGAGTTTCTTAACACGTGGGGAAGCAAAGATGAAACAAAGTTGAGCAGCCACACCTCATTACAGGTGTCGGACGTCGTACGCTGGGCAGACTGATAAAACTGGAGAGGTGGTGAACTGTGGTGGAACTAAAATCAGACTTTAATGCTGGGTAGAGTATAAATGTGTCTGCTTACACAGTGCACCGTACACAGCGACAGGCCTCTGCAGCCGGCCACCCATACATATGTCAATGTTAACACCACGAAATGGGCAACGTAACCATCGGAACTGGTCGTTGAGACAGTAGCAGAGAACTGGATAGTCTGATGAATTCCAATACCTACTTCAAAAAATGGTTCAAATGGCTCTAAGCACTATGGGACTTAACGTCTGAGATCACCAGTCCTGTAGACTTGGAACTAATTAAACCTAACTGACCTGAGGACATCACACACATTCATGCCCGATACAGGATTCGAACCTGCGACCGTAGCAGCAGCGCGGTTCCGGACTGAAGTGCCTAGGACTGCTCGGCTACAGCGGCCGGTAATACCTATTTCATCACGCCGATAGGAGGGCGCGCATCCATCGTCTTCCAGAGACACGTACACCCTTCATGACGATCATGTTTCCCGACGGCAGTTACATTTTTCAGTAAGATAATGGGCCATGTCACAAGGCAGGAGTGTGATGGAGTGGTTCGAGGAACACAGTGGTGAGTTCTAATTGATGTGCTGGCCCCCCAACTCGCCAGATCTGAACCAGCTCGAACACATCTAAGATGTCCAGAATGACTTTTTCTCTCTGCAGTGGAGTGTGCGCTGATATGAAACTTCCTGGCAGATTAAAACAAATTTGGAGGGTAGTAGACAAGGTACTGGCGGAAGTGAAGCTGTGCGGGTCGTGAGTCGTGCTTCGGTAGCTCAGTCGGTAGAGGACTTGCCCGCGAAAGGCAAAGGTCCCGAGTTCGAGTCTCGGTCCGGCACACAGTTTTAATCTGCCAGCAAGCTTCACATCTGGCATGTGATTGAACGAGGCGTTGACAGTTCATCGCCCACTTTCCAGGTCTTTACGGGAATTAGGTGACCTGTGCGTGCAGATGCGGTGCGAGCTCCCTCCAGCGACCGACGATGGCCTCATTGTTCCCATCCTCCGAGGCGTCGCCGCAGTTATCCGTGCCAAAGGTGGACATATTGGCTATCAGGTAGGTGGCAGTGATGTTCTGGCTGACCAATGTAATGTAATGTAAATTACTTTTTATTGATGCACTGGGTCTCTGAGAAACAAATTTGACTCTATTACTTGAATTTGAGATGTAGATAGTTGTCTAAACAATTATCGCTTATTGACGAGGTCAGACCTAGAGCTAGCGTAAACATTGCACGAAATTATGTTGAAAAGCTTTTATTGAAATTAAAATAAGTTTTCCAACAGCTGATTATTCACACGTAAAACTATAACAAAAGAAATGTACAGAATGTACTATTGATCTTGACCACGCCAAATAACTTTTTGTCCAGATGCAAAATGAAAATTCCATGAAGCAAATGTTGTTTAGCTGCCAGGGGGCATTTACCTATATGATTCCCCATCTTGTAGCTTTGAACAGCTGTAAGCATTTTTAAATAACAACCTATATTTTTTGTTCAATAATCCATTTCTTCTCCCCATGACTATTCAAAAACTTGTCACGGTGCATCATTCATGTAAAGCCAAGTTATTAAAAAGGTAACACAAAACTGGCTTTTGACTCTTCTCTACTAGCGCAGAATACTAGTACCCGAGGTAGCGTAGCTTGTCCAGATGATGGAGCTGGCAGCAAACAAATGGAAGCACAAGGAACGTTACCGCCATTACTGTTGTGCTAACTTAAATTCTCCATACAAGAGCAGAATTTCCAAGTTCTCTTCACTGGTGTACATCGTACTCTCACATTCCTTCGACTAATGACAGTTGATTCAATGGTTGGTGTGTGTTTTCCTTGCATATCGATTGTTTATGTCAACTCCAGCAAGTGGACGAGTTGCATTATACCATTACAGGGAGGTCAAAGTCGGCTTTGTGTTATGCTTTCAAAAAACGTCATCTTTACATCGATGGTCCACTGTGATATGTTTTTGATCAGGTTGTGAGGACAGAAAGTGGATAACCTAACGAAAAATAGGGCATACTACTTAAAATAGATGTACTGCTATTCACATCTTCGTAACGAACAATTCTGATGAGAAGATACTGAGAGTAAGTGCCTTACAACTGAAAAAGTGTAAGTTATGAAAAATGCGTTTCAAGAAACATTTTAAAACGTCACATTATATTTAAACATACACTCTAAAACATGACGTATCTATATACTTTGCTGAAGATTCTTTTTCTTGTCCTTACTGTTTCATTTTCTACTCACTCTGCCGCATTTTTCTTCTTTCTGAGGACTTATATATTTATGTTAATATTTTCTCCGCCCAGCATCAAGGTTTTTCAGAGTTGCAGCGCACTAAAAGCCCGCTTTCACACCCATGATTAACTTAGAAAGTATATTTCACTGAAAGGAGAAAGCATCGAAAGCGCCATTATAGATTGTAAGGTTACACATATAGTTACTCATCGAGTATCGATGTCTGTACTTTACACGTAGCGGGCTAGTGATCGAATAGCCCGGTTTGGGGCCAACCACTACGGGTGGCACGGAAAGCTGGATGTGAGACGTGGCTGGACTACTTGGCAGCCTACGTGAGAAATCAATAAATCTGTTAAATGCTGCAGTGTTCGTGGACAGAACTGATAACTCATCAATATTACAACCGAGTCGTTAACAAAGATTGGTATAAGCAATGGTTACCTCAGAAAAGTAATAACAAGCCGAAAAAAGAGTGAATGTCAGTATGCGTGTGTAGAAAACGTTAGGAACGTGTATCGTGCCTTGTTCTAGGGACAATAAACTTTTCAGTTCTATTAAGTTAGTGTCTCCTTTCAAATCCTTTTCATATCTATTAGACCTAACTGAATGTGAAGATCGTCATTAGGAAATGTGGTGATTTTGACAGATCACGTACCGGTAGCCACACGGCCCCATTTTTAGTGTTCAGATGCAGCGTAAACAATAGTCCGATCGCCGTGGTTATATCAACACAGCTGATTTTAGAGAGAAACGTGGACGTGAACGATACTTATAAAGGAGTAGGCATCTTACTAGCTTTGGAGAAGAAGTTTGTTTTAGGACATTTTTCCTACATCGTTGCGTTGACTGATTCATTTGTGTCATGGATTGAACGTATTTCACACTGTGAATCCAGAGAAATATGTGGTTAATCAAAGAAATGACATTCAATTTCAATACCGAACATCATTTACTTAGTGTGTCCATAGAAAGATGTAGAAAATCTTTTGGAGCTAGGCCTTCTGGAACGACAAAATTCAGCACGTAATAATTCAAAAACTATGAAGGACATTCGCTTAAAACACTGGCTCAGACATCTATGGCCTCTGCAAAAGAAGTGGAATTCGATGTTTTTCATGGTAGCGTTAGGTTATCGCCCCCTTAATCCAACTTGGTAGGGAATCGGACTAATGACAGACGCTTAAGAAACTGCCGGCAAAGGTTTCCCGAATTACCACCTCTGTTTCATGCATAAAACTTCCCTAGGACTCTTTTAATGAGTTTCAATGCATTTGTTAAAACATGATATAGATGATTTGTAAACCAGCCTTACTGACTGTTAATTAATGTATGTTAGAAAATGACTAGATTTTGTATTTCTGTTTGTATTTTTGTATTACCGTTACTCCTTGAAATTTATTCGCTTGTCTTTCTCTGTTTGCTGACTACGAAACTGAAAGATAACGTAATGAGACTACTGACAAGGGAATAATGGCGCCCGCTGCAGCGAATACGGGATGGTGATATCACCGAAAGTTGTGCAATGTCTGCCGGCAATTTACATAATAGCGGCAGTTCAAGCAAATAGTTTATCTCTCATTTCCTTTCCACGTCATGATACGAAGGACGGATTTTGAAATACACATTGTGAATTCTATTGTTCCTAAAAATTCGACGGCCTTATTCTTTTCTTTGTGTGTTTGTTATATATTTTATAGGAAATAACAATCAACAGGTTTGCCGGAAAGAATAGGCCAACGATTTTTGAAACTGTAATAACTGATTTCTCCTTATCTCAACTACAGTGCAGGTGATGGTATACAAGTAATTACAAATTCCCGATTCTAAGCATGGTCACGATGAAAAAATATATTACAGGTGTTGCGCAATGATAAGTACCCTCTCTTATGCATTTATCAGTGAGACGTCTTATGTAAATACTTCGAGAGAATTTGGTCAACTTCCATTATCTAATGCTTACAAGATAGTAAAATTCTAGAGGTGGCGCGTCATGAACTCACTTTGTAGATTAACTCTGATAATGAAGAAAACACAAAACTGCGTTCACAAATAAATATAACTGAGGATAGTTTTCTCCCTGTTCTTGAACGAACATCTTTAAGTTTGACTAACACAATCATTCCAGATACCACTGTCACACAATCTAGCACTACAATAATGTAACAGGAATCACATGGAGATTGGAACGGGAAGAATTCTAGAGTACCAGTAAACACCTGACTCTTTTAAGGTTGTTTGTTTGGTTGGTTTGGAGTGAAAGGGAATAAACTGAAGGGCCTCCAGTCTCTTCATCAGGTAAGTGGTCGTCAACGGAAGGAGGCGAAAGGCAGATACTGCAAAGCCTAGGTGTAAGCAACACAATAAAAAACAGAGATAAAAGCCCAGAAAAAAGTCAGTGACAATGTATGAAACTAGTTTAGAATCGTGTCTCTGAGTTGGTATCTATAACATACATATAAAAGTTCTGCAGAGCCATGCCTTGCAGATGAAAGTACATTGTGAAGTAGCTAGAAGTTTATCGATAAATCACTAACTGTCAGAGCGTTAAATATTTGACACGAAGAATGTGAGCGAGAAAAAGTTTAAAGAAGGTGTGAAAGTATGGTTAAAGTTTGTTGGAAGTCGCGAAATACTCTCATTATGAAACTGTAGATGAATATCTAGTCTATGTAATTGGGCTCCGTTTGAAGCGAAAGGTAGTTTTTCATGCGCCTCAGTGTTTAAGTATGTGTCGTACAATAATATAATTTTGCAAGTAAATTCGGTGGTACACGTGGATACGGTCTGCAAAATGTGTTGCGAACAGGGGTAGTAGTAAAGAAGTAATAAATTAAAATTCCATGCCTGATGCCAAAATTTTGCTGCATAAACACCGGAAATGTTTTGTCTGGGTGTCAGTGGGAAAAAGTTTCGTAAAGGTTTGAAATTATGTGTAACGTTTGTTGGAAGACACTAAGTGCTTTCACACTCAAACACATCATGAATGTAGTCTGGGTAATGGGCGCGTCGTGAGTTATGCATGTATACCGTTTATAGCGGTAATCCTTAATGTGTTACACCTTTAACATGAGATTATACGTCTTAATGATTAGATTATGACACAATTTTAAATTTTAAATCTGGTCAATAATTATATGAAATACGGTGAATATCACATTTTTGTTGCACCTGGAAGCCATTAGATGGACGTTTGGTAATATAGATGCTAAACATGCGGATTATAGCAAGTGCGAATGGTTAGGACTCCAAAAGAAGTGATTATCCTCTTACAGCGTGAAACATGCCCTCAAGTACGAAGGCAAAGTGGAATTGCAATTCTCATTAAGTTCCTTAAGTGACGAAAGTTGCCCACACTAATTGTTCTATTTGACGCATTTACGAAATAACTCCTCATTTTGCAACCATTCATCACTGAAGAAAAGTAAAACGAGACTTAATATTTTATCTAATTATATTTACAACAACAAAAATCTTGAATTAAAGAGAATTATCGAAAGAAATCTGTTTCCTTGATTCAATACACTGAGCGAAGATATTGCAAAATATATTACAAAGCTTCATGAAAGCTTCCTTTTTCTTTATTAGGAGATAATTCTTTTCATTTATCTTCCTCACACTGAAAATAATTAATTGCTCTATTAGTCAAGTGCATTTGGCGTAATTCAAAGATTTATTTCAGAATAAGACTGTAGTTTAAACGCACATTTTAACAACATCTCATTTTTGAAATTAGTATATGAGCGTTCCAGCCGTTAGATATTCTGATTTCTTGCATAGTTTCAAATAAATATTTCAGGCCTCAAAATCTCTAAAAGGAACCTCTAAAAAGAACTGACGTAAACTGCACACATAACCTTTTTCCACTGAGTCATTATGTGCTACTGTATCTCATGCATAATCCTCTACATGTTGAAAGTAATATTTGAATGCACAATTTCTTACAATACAAAGACACATGCATAGTCATTCCAAAAAGCTGCCAGTTTCATCGCGATTAGATTGGGTTAAATTATATCTTTGTCGGTCCACCCTATGATTTAAAAGACGTGATTTTCACGTATTTCATTTAGTCCGGGCGTGACATCTTCATAACATGGTTCATTTCCAACAATGATAAAACCACAGCATGTAATCAGGAATTTAGATGTTACCCTTAATGATGTTCGTTCATCAGATTCATTATGTGATACGAAATTTCCTGCTGAAAACTGTACTTTTCAGGTAACCTTTTAGACACTGTATCTGATAACAGCGTTAACTTCCTTTCACTATCACCAGCTTTATGTGACGCCTAATCTGATAATTTGATAGGTACACTGAACAAGACTGTTATGTGCAAGGAAAAACTACACTGTTCATTAAACTGGACGACTGTAAAACAAAATCCGCAGTCAGTGGCAATATATAAACCAGTTTAGAATCGTAGCTCTGAACTGGCATTTATAGCATATAAATAAAAAGTTCTACAGTGCCATGCTTTGCAAACGAAATTAGGATGTGAAGTAACTAAAAGTTTATCGATAAATCAGGTACTGTCAGTACATGAAGGCACGAAGCGGATAAGTAATGTAAAGATCGCATACCATGTATCCATAGGATGGCGCAAGTAGAGTTTTTCCAGGCTATATTTTAATCTGATTAAACGTTGGTCTTGGAACTGACCTTCTTTATATTGACATCGTGAAGGCAGTCCTCATGCTAGATCCACTCTTTGTCAGACTTAGAATGTGTATATATTCATCACAACTAACGAAAGTAACTCCGTAAAATATAATGTCCCAACTATCAAACAACACATGGAAGACACGTTATAGTTTTTTCGATGTTGAACAGCTGCTTTAAGCTAATGGAAATGTGACATTTCGTCTTAGTAACACAGCCGGCCACTGTGGCGCTGCTGCATGAGGCGGCCTCCAGAGCCATCTACAAGCTGAAGTAAGAAGTAATGAGTTTGTTTCCATGGCCGACTCCCGCAGCAGCTGTCGAAATCAGTTATTATTGGTTTTTCCGTCTTAAGTTTACTGCAGTTTAATTAAAGAGAATTTTTACACCAGACGCGTTTCGCTTTTATTAAAGCACCTTACGTGGTTATTCTGCAAATGTTTGTACATGTTTGGTTGTTTTAGATTAAAAATAGCGTTTCACTTATAAAGCTCGTGTACAAATTAATTACGATGTTTCTGCCTCTTGTTTACGAAATGTCCAACCCTCTGCTTATTCCCTCCTTAGCAGCGACTGATGTAATACTTCATTTCACGTAGACGTTTGGCAGTATTTGTCTTTCTGCAGTATTTCTTGCGCTGCATTTGCATTATTTACACTACGCCTAGTTTTTGTAATCTGAACTGAAGTTCTCACTCAGCATAGTATTGCAGCCTTTGCGTCTGTTCGTTTTCTTGTAGGTTGTAAGCGTTGCAAACCCGTGACTAAATTAAAAAAAAATTGATTTGTTTGTGTGTATGTCCTTTCACATCTTTGTCAAACTCACCAGACATTTTTGCTTTCACTAATTTGCACTAATCCACAACCACACATTTACAGTCCACCCTCCCTCACCTTCTAATCTCTCTCTCTCTCTCTCTCTCTTACACACACACACACACACACACACACACACGTACACAAATTATATATTTAAAATGGCAACGCTCGTAACCTACAAGAAAAGAAGCGAACAGAGATAAGCATTATAATATTGTGCTGAGTGAGAAAACACATAATTTCAATTCAATTTGAAAAAGTGAGGTGAAGTGTAAAGTGTAAATAACGCAATACGATGCAAGAAATACTGCAGAAGGCAAAAGTTGCCAAGTGTACATGTGAAACGAAATCTTTCGACGTGAACCTCCGGACTGCTTTGGAAAATATGTAAACAAGAAACACCGCTAGTAATTTGAACACCAACCTCATAAATAAAACGCTGTTTTTAATCTAAAACAGACATATACATGCAAATTGCAGAATAACCACGGAAGATGCTTTATAAATAAAAGCGTAACTCGTCTGGTTCAAAAATTCCCTTTGATTAAACTGCAATAAGCTTAAGCCGGAAAGACCAACAACTGAAGTAAGAAGCTTCTCTTGCCCTTCCGCAACGCACGCAGCCGCTCGGTTCAGAGAATTCATTTTAGCATTGATGACTGAACTTATCTGTGTACACGATTTCCACATGACTATCTACTCTACTTACTACGGCTCGTTTGACGATATGAAATGTGCGTGTGTGTCATTCATATTATTTTACCATTCCCGCAACTTGGTTGATTCGTAGGGAATCATTCCGCCATTTAGAAGCTGTGTTTAAGGCACTTGAATAGAAACCATGATCCTTAACTGAGCTATTCGGCAAGAATAACAACATGCGTAACTTAACAAAATTATGCGCCAGGTAGGTTTCACAGTTTAGACTGTTTTTTAAACGCTTAGCTTATTCAGTGTCAGTATCTAAAATGCTCGAAATAACTTTAAATGCAACGTCACTAACGACTGAAGAATTATAAGCTCATGGAATTTCACTCTCAGTGATATTCCTAAATAATTAACAGATTATTATACTTATATGTTGTTATTTTTCTATCAATTCAGAACACGCTTTCTTGAATACAGGACGACAGGATATTTTCTTTTACATAAAAAATTATACAAGTGTTTCCCTGTGACTAAAGCACAGTGGGCACGCCATTTCCTAGGTCTTGTACAACATCGAAGCGTATTCTACAACCTACTGCTGGAAGTTTGTAGCTGCTAATAGACGCACTCCTTATAGTGTCATCTGATGCCAGCAGAGAGCATGCGTCGCGCCTACTGCCACAGAGTTGCTACTTGCTACTTTACTGTCTCTGACCGGGACTTCCCCGCTCTCGCGCTTGCTCAAGCACGTAGACAACGTGCTAGTAGCACTGTAAATTTAGTGGTAGTGTGTTTGAGTGGATGGTGTTTGAAACATGTGGAAGACAGTGTATTTCAGTACACTAAGTATCGTTCATTTTTAGACAAACGCGTTATTTCTTATAAATGTCATGCCTTCCTGTGGTGCATTTAAAATCGTAAATTCATAACATATCAGTTGTCGGCCAAATGAGCTTCGATGTTAATGGCGATATGTGCTGTAACAATATAATATCTGCCGATGATCTGCGCAAAATTAAAAAGGTAAGGATTTTACATTCGTTAAAAAGTTTCCCTAATGCACGGAAAAAACATAAAACTGTACGTTTCATAAGAACTGCTTGCCATATTCCAGTCTTGTTAATATGTATAAAATAATATTTAATTTCCCATTTCGGCCAGTTTTCCGCGTGATCTAAACATAGGTTTCCGTTGGAAAATCAAACCAAGTCACTTTGTGTACAAGTCTTGGTAATGGTCTAGTGAATGAGACAGTGCCGTATCACCCCGTCCGTAAATCTCGATTTAATAAGTTTAAATGGGGCTCTCAAGTCCAGTTTCTTGTAAATCGATGTCGCGACACTGCTTCTGATAGTCGTGTAAATACTCCAGTACCGATTCTGGAAATACGGTCCCAGCTGCTGCATATCCTCTTCCACAATCGATTTCCGTTTTGAAAAATCTTTTGTTTATAAGGTCCTGTCTTGTTCTTGAAAATGTCGACTAATGTGGATAAAATGGCTTATTCTGCAGAAAAAAAAACAAATATTAATCCGAAGAAAAAGTTATCAGCCACCTGCAGAACCGTAGCGAGCTGAAACTGTGCCGCTGGCAGAACTGCCAAAGCCAGCACCCCCTCCCATCCTCCCGTAGAACTACTTTTCGGCAGTTTTCTGCACATTGATTTGGCAAATTTTATAATTTATTATGTAGATTTAATAAAAATCAAGCATAATTGAAAAATATTGCTCAAATGGACTATTGCTGAAAAATATTTGTCACAGCAAATTACATACATCATTCAAGTAAACAAGTTACGAATAAACTTTCTACAGAATAAAATTAAAGCAAAATCTGTATCTCATTGTTTATGACGGTTACTGTACATTGACGAACAGATTGTATTTGCTCCCCATAAATTATTAATAGGGCACAATTTATTAATTAGAAATACGAGAAATGGTATATAATTGAGAATTATGAAACGATCTCTTTCCAGGAATTGAGTTCTTATTATAATTTTACTGTTCGTTTCCTTGCTCATTGGCTGTACCTGTGAAGTCAAGTATAGCAGCTGTGTCGTATCATATCAAGAAAAATAGGTAAATTAAACAGTTTGTTTTCACTTGTTCTCGATCGTAAGCAATTGTTTGTCACCTGGGTCACTGGGGTCAGTGGTATTGACATAAATATCCTCATAGCTATTTCGGAGTGGTCTGATGGTGATGACTGTTATCTGCTAATTTTGGTGTATTTAACCTGCCACAGCGTTTCCACCTCGCCACGATTGGCTCGGATATTCAAATAGCACCGACGTGCTCGTATAGGCACAACCGAGAGGCACAGCTAACCGACTGTACAATGAGATTTGATACAAGAACTACATGGTTAGCACAAGTAGTGATTAACAAAAGTAGTGATTAACAAAGAAACTTAAAACTCTCGAGTATTTAGCATGTGTCGGAGTTTCGTTCGCACTAAAATAACGACAAAACACCTACGTACGGCCTGAATTAAGCGGCCTTACTACACCAGATGCTTGGTCAGTGCTGTCAATGATTTCAGCTTGGATGAACAAAGTACTGCTGTCTGTAGGTATTAGCGCTTAGAAGGTTCGGAAAGCTGACAGTGTGTTTACGAGAGTGTGTAATCAAAAGGCCTCATGGTACAACATACGAATGATAACATTGATACATTATAGCCTCGTTCGTAGAATTACTTAATATTTGGTCTCCAGTAATTGATTAGCCTTTGTCACTGAAAGCGAGAATGGGTGCAGCAGTTTACAAATTACACTGCCAGGAGGATATGAGGTAGAGCCTTTACATGAAGCCGAAAATGGTAATGGAAGCCTAAATCCGGCAGCCAAACCGTATTTCTAGAATCGATATTGGAATGCATACATGATCAGCTAGAATCGGAAATGGGAACTGGTTTAGGAAAAGCGAGTTTGAGAGCCCCTAACGAACGTAGAGCACTCTTGTGAAAATTTTCTGTTTTACTCCCGTAAACTATTTGTAATTTTGTAATATATAGGCAAGTATCAACGTCAGCTGGATGAGAATATCTAGCTGACTACAGAAATTATCTATTAAACCTTACCTAATAATGTTAATTTCCGAGACTGAATATCGATAAAACAAGAGACGGCATATAACAGAGCTGTGAAGCCTAACTTTTGTACGAAAGAATTCTTGGCAAAGTGATGACGTACATAATAATGTAATTGTGTTATCGCGTAGTTTTTAGCAAGTTGGACAGTACCGGTAACTTCAGTAGTTAATGTAAAGAAGAGAAGCAGAGAAAATAACACCCATGTTAAGTTCGACATTAGCAGAAAAGAACAGCGGCAGGGCGTGGCAAAGACTGGACTGCAGCGAGCAGCGGAAGAGTCTTATCTTTCAAGTTAGGATTCATCATTTGTCAATACTCGTTGCATCACTGTTTGGTCCATGGCAACAAAAACTGCTAAATGGTGTTAGACAGTTTTAGTCATAAAGAACGAGCATTCATCAGACAATATTATTCTAAACCACGTAGACGAACTATGTGATGCTCTTCCTGTCGCTTTGGTGAGTTACAGCTACACTGCTCTACTGGTTTACGCTCTTTACTGGTACTGTTGAAGAGCAACACCCCCTAGATCATGTAGTAAAATAACTGTTTAATAACTTGTTGCGTCAGAGGAATATTGCGATTGTATATTGGATAAAAAATTACGCGTTAAAAGGAGTTAAGTTTTAGTTATAGTTTATCATGGACTTAATTTAGGCAGCAGTCAGGAAGAGAAAATACCTTAATTGAGGCTGGTGTTTGTTATTTTAAGATAAATTTGACTGATTATTATCAGTAATTAATAGTGGCTAGTTAATTCGGCTCAGAATAACAAAGTGACTACAGGAAGTTTCTCATAAGGCAACTACCAATCTAGGACTGAGCTTGGACGCATCTGCTGGTCTTTGTGGTGTTTGTCATATTGCTTGGTCAGTACGTGGTTGCCGTATCGCTCTGCGTCATCAATTTCTGATTACCACAGTCAGCTGCGGTCGAGAATTGGGCGCTTACGTAACTGTTGTGATTAGTTTTCGTCGTGTACTTTGTTTCTACGAGCTGATTTTAAAAAAAAAATAGGACGCAGAATGTTTGAACCTAGGTCCAAAAAATGCACAGAAAAGTTATAAGGCTATAGCGATCCTGGCGGACTTAGTACTTCATGTTATGGGAAAAATTGAATCGCTTAGCTGGTGTTGCTGTTGCCATATTGTACGCGGAACCAACAACGTTACGCTCTTCCGTGCCAACTGTAAGTCCAGTATTACTTGCTCTTCTCGCAAGGGGATATTGGGAGCGGAAGGATTGGTCAAAGTCGGCCGGTTTTAAATCGTTTTTGCTTGGAGTCAGCCTTAGTTGGCGTACAACGCTGTTTTCTGTAACAGTGAATAGTAGTGTTTTGTAATTTGTTGCAACCAAATGTAAGCTTTGAGTGCATATAAAATCATTAAAACGTTCGCGTGTGACCTCTGCTTTCGTGCAACACTGCTGTACCGTCGTTTAATATACTGTCTGCCCTCAGAAAACAATGTATGTGGGAGGCAGGGATCGTCTACATTGCTACGTTATATTGCACCGGTAAATCTCTATTTTAGTCTGATTCATATATTTATCCGCTTTAAAGTTAAAATAACTAACCAGCTTGCTTTGCATATTTACGTTTATTGATGTCATATGGATTAATTTTCTGCAGGAAATTGCTTACACAGACACAAAGTATTTATTGCAAAAAAAATAAAAAATAAATAAATAAAAATAAAAAATAAAATAAAATAAAAAAGTTCTGTCAGAATAACTTATGGCGTACATCCTTGAACTTCATGTGGGTAAATATACTAACACCATCTTGGCAGTGAATTCACTGTGTCGCGACGTTTGTTGTCAAGTATCAAGCAAAATTTCAAATAACATGAACATTCATAAACATAACACTAGTAACAAACAAAATCACTACTGTCTACAACCTAAGTTTACTCGTGCACAGAAGGCAAACAAGTACGCAGCCGTAAAAATGTTTGTCTACCTTCCTTGAGAATTAAAAACGCTCTTACATTATGAAAACTGAAAGGACAAATTGAAAAACGTTTCTACTTCAAAATCCTTCTGTTCTGTAGATGAATTTCTAAGTAGATAGAATGTATGTGGTTGGGTTATATTTACGAAATTGTATTGTAGGTTAAAACAAAGGACCCCGTGAAGTAAATGGCCATCGCGTAGCCGGGTTTTCACTGAGAAACCTACCGGGATATTCCACGTCATGGCGAATTGTTGTAAATATGGTAATCTTCGACAATATTTTGGACATGTGTGATCAATAATTATGTTCAAGGTTATAAGTACTGTAGCTGTGCGAAACGTATCTTTAAAGAAACATGCTACAGCATTATTAGGAAGATAAACTTAAGAAATAAAAAAACACACACACATATATATACATCCATAATCGAACTCGCAAACTCGACGATTCAAATGCAAAACTACTCCTGATATTAACTGCGCTGCACAGCCATATATTACTAACTGAAGATATACATCGTACGTGTGATTACATTGTTACCAAAATGCCTTTCATGCCTTACCGAAAATCTGCACGGGACGAAATTTTGTAAGAGACATTTTGTACTGTTAGTACGCAAGGAAGCGTTCTGTGGCGACCAAGCGTGCGAAAATTTCTGGAAAGCAGAACTCAACTGTCGTGTTCTTCAATCGAGTGATTTCTCTAACCAATCTGCCCTCTCCCCCTCCCCCCAAATATGTCAGCTCGCTGATCGTCCGCTTACATACTCAATTCCCTGAAATTAATAATCGAGCGCTGGAAAGTAGCTACAGAACTTGACCCGCTGTCATGAGGGGGAGGTTCAAATTCCCAACAGAACATTCAGATTCAGGTCTGGCGTAGTTTCGTAACGATCAGGACGAACACCAAGATAGTAGCACTGATAAAGACAAGACCAATTCACTGCCCAGGCTTTTGTCAAATCTGACCTTTTGCTTCGTCTGCAGTGACTTCGTCGTCGGGAGAGCGTTAAACTTTAACTATACCCTCTCCTGTTGCTTAAAATTATCTTTCACCTGTACTTACGAAGCTTCGATTCACGTTGATTACTCGTCCCATAAACGTTATTCGTTGTTAAACTTCTTCGCCATTACGTCCAGGAATGATTTGAATCCTGCTCATTTTCACAAACACCTGTCACCACCAGAATGCTGTTCACAAGTAAATGAGAATTAATATTATGTTCACTATATTACGTATACAAATACAGGGTGGGAACGCACCGGTATGAACCTAAAGAAATAAAAGAAATAAAACGAAAGCTAATCAGCGACGAGAGCGTGAAGCATGTATCTAACTTGTCCCAGCTAATGCCCGTTATGCTACAGAACGCAGTTACTGATTAAATCGTCTGAAGATAATGTTAACAGATGCACAGTCAAAGCTAGGCAGACTTTAAATTCCACCTTTAGCTGGTTATGCTACACGCGAATTTTTTTTTATGTTTACTTGAGAAAGCTTGACCATTCAATAAACTTCGCTAGGAATTACCGTAATGCCATTAATACAAAAGATAACCTGCACTGTATAACAGCACTGCAGTAACATGTGGTACTACAAGGTGCATGTTATTAATAACGAATCAAAAGCACACATGTTTTTATTTTTGGTAATGTACAGTAAACAAGAATGCACTTTCGTTCTAACAGATGTAACTTAGTCGGAGAAAGTCGCACTGCTGGAGACAACTTAACACATTAGCTTCCGTTTAACATATTAAACGTGCTTGCACTTGCTGTGACTGGCTATCATCTTATAACCGTAGTAGCTACACAATGGTGCAGTTCCGACCTAGGTCATCTCAGAGATTTTACTTGAGCCACATTACATACCCTGGCCTAACATTATTATGAGGTTTTTATATGCAGTGGTGAAAAGATTTATCGACGAAAGTTTAATTTCCCTGCTTTATGATAACTCATACGTGTATTTTAGGCAGTAATAAGACCATCATTCGGGAAAATGTGTCAGCATTTTATCCACTGATCATAATTACAATTCGTGTAACAGTCTTAACGTCAAGTGACAAACTTTTAAGAAAAAACCTATTAGGTATAAGAAATATTAACGCGAATCTCATAGTGCTCAGTGATTTACGAATCGGCAAGGAAGTTGCACCTAAGCTTTCTAGGAAGCAAGTCCAGGACAAACGACTGTTTTAATTCGTGGTACTGTTAGGTGCCCTGTAGACAGCACCAGTTTCAAAGACAGACTGTGTACACACTTTGAATTTCAGATGTATCAATGAGCAGCATTGTGAGTATACTATAAAACGGGCATGAGCAACCTTTGGCGACCCACAAGCCTCATTAATATATTTACTTAACCCTAGCCATAGCGGTGGGAGAGGGGGGGCGGGGGGGGGAGACTCTTTATGCCAACCTTTTCAAAATATTGTAATTTAGTCAGGTACTTTATATTTTGAAATTCTGAAACAAAGATATTTATTGTTTTTAATGAATTCTTCCACCAGATTGCATGTATATTGGAAATTTTTCATTAAAACTCAACCTAAAAATTTATGTCTTATGGTATATGTCAATTTACCAATGAATGTCATATTCTGTATTTTCAGGCTCAGGACCTTATTTACATATCAATATCTCTTTAAAAAGTATGGCATCCCCTCTGAATAGTACACGTTATTAAAATTACTAAGAAGGGATAGATTGATAGAACTCATCTTGAGGTATCAAGGAGTAGCCAGTTTGGAGATGGAGGGTACTGGGAGGGTTAAAATTTGTAGAGAGACACCAAAGCTTGTTTACCGGTAGCGGGTGCATGTGCGTTTTAGTTGCAATAGATAATTCCATGTTCTGGACACCATTAACTCGTTAGTACCTCTTCAAAAAGTAAGTTGTTAATATAAGTTAACAACAGTTAACGAATTTTTTTTTTAATTTCTTTAGGTTGGACATAAAGTAACCTCCCTCCCCCAAAGGTAATGTGCGTTATGGGAAATTCGTTGGTACTGCTAGGGTTAATTTCGCGGGCTGTCTCATCACATGACGCCACAACAGCGCTCCTAGAGTACGAAGTCAAAATTATAGTGTCTGTGACATTAATATTTGTTGGGTGACGCAGCCATATGAATGACACGCCTTTCCCAACACGCCAAGCCAACAAATCATGCCCCAAAAAACGCGTTTTTGAGAGTACAATCATTTTATGTCAATCCAGAATTTCAGTCCTGAGCCGGATGTGGCCCATATCTCGCCGGTTGTCCACCCATGCTCTAAAACAATCGCAGAAAAAAGTAAGCAACATTACAGTTCAATATTGCTGTTGTGGTTATCACTCAGAAGACGGGTGTGAGTCAACTATGCACACCAGCCTGTCGTGTGCATATATGCTCATCCTGCATAGATATTGGGACTAAAAAAGCACTTGCATCCGCTTCCTGTAGTCAAGCCTTGGTCTCCCTCCACAATTTTTTACTCTCTCGCTACCCTCCATACTGGCTACTCCTTGATGTCTCAAGATGAGTTCTAAGAATCTATCTCTTCTTTCAGTGAAATTATGTAATCTTTTCTCGTGAGTTGATTTAATACCTGTTCATTAGTTATCCAATCTATCCATCTGATATTCAGCATTCTTCTGCATCAGCACTTTTCAAAAAATTCTATTCTCTTCTTGTCTGAACTGCGCATCGTCCATGTTTCATTTCTAAACAAGACTACATTCGAGACAAACACCTCCAGAAATGAGCTGGTAACCTTTAAATTTATATTCGATGTTAACCAATTTATCTCTTTCAGAAACGATTTCGTTGCCATTGCCAGTCCGCGTTTTATATCCTCCCGACTTAACGCCATCATCATTTATTTTGTTGCCCTGTAGTAAAACTTATGTACTACTTTTAGTGACTCATTCCATAATTTAAGTCCCTCAGAATCGCTTGATTTCTTCAACTACATTCCATTACCCTACATACAGTCTCATAATTTATTTTCATGACAGTGTCCATTCAGCTCGACTGAGCTTCCAGTGCCTTTGGTGTATGTAACAAATTTACAACGTCTGCGGCGTACGTCAATGTTTTTATTTTCCTCTGTGAACATTAATTCCCCTGCAAAATTTCTTGTTGTATTCCTTTACTACTGTCTCAGTATACAGATTGAATGACGTTGGGGATAAGCTACAACCCTGTCTCATTCCCTTCTCAATTACGATCGGTAAAGGGAAGAACCGAGGAGAATGCGAAGAAATCGGGCTTTGGCACATAGTGTTAATGCAGATAGCAGCAAACCACAAGCCGTATGACTCATTGCCTTCTGTGACCAGTGCCCTGTATACAGGATGATAGCAATAATGCCAAACGCTTTGAATATTGGGACGGTCTGGATATATCTTACAAAAAATATCGCATTTTTTTCAGTCTTAAGTATTCTGATTCCTAATCGATTGTCAGTCTGCATATTAATATGTTCCTGACTCTACGGTAGAAAGCTCTTATAACTACTGTCTGGTTTCAGTACGAGCTGTAGACAACCTTTTGCTCTCTTATCCTTTCTGTCTTCAGAATTCCGAATGTATTCCGGTCAACATTATCGAAATCTTCCTCTAGACTTACACATCCTACCCGCGTAAAGTTTAATATCCTTCGAAAATCGAAGTCACTTGAGACGTAATACAACATTGGAATTCAAATGTCCCATCCTTTTTGTCACCTTAGTGCAACTATTTATGTATAACAGTAGTTTTCGCCTGTTTTCCCACACCATCTTGTGAGCCAGCAGCGACGTGGGTAGGTGACGATAGCTCAGCAACAATCGGTCCCCGTGGCGGCCAAGGAGGCGTCGTCCTTGGCGGTAGTTTCCAGCCGGCCCGTCCCGCCGCTCACATCCTCTTTACTGCCGACTAAGGGCGCTGCGTGATTTGGACAATGGCCGCCTCCCACGCGGCGCTCGCCGCAAATTGCGACCGCCCGGCCGCCGTCGCTGTGGCTGCCAGGCGGCCCTGCCTACACGCTTATCACTGGTGTTGGCACAGGCCAGGAGATGCTATACCGTGTCTGCTAAATTCGTTCTCGAACTTGTGTTAGAAGACGCCAAGACGTGTTTCGCGGCTTATTTACACAATTTATCTGATATTCCTACTTCTTTCTGGCATCAGAGAGCCATTTAAAACATTATTGACCAACAAGGGGTCATTATATTGTAACCTTCATCGAATTTCTTCGTATTTACAGCATTTGAAGGCCTGAACATATTTATGGTATTGAGGTCTTCGCTGGAAAGGGATTGAATAGCGCTATCTTAGTTATAGAGGATTCTTTTTTTACTTTTACTTGAATTCCTTATTTATTAACAAATGGAAAAATTACTCGAACAAATATTGAATCATATTTCTTAAACAAACAAATCACATTCTTATTTTAATTACTATTTGGCTGAAAATATAAGTATTAACAATAAGTTAAAATTTAGCACAAATATGTGAAACATCGAACAACAACTAAAAGGCTTTTTTTCTTGAGACTGAACAATAATATTGACGTATATATTTTTTTTTCATTAAACACAAAGGTATTACGCATGTCTGTTACATTTTAAGCCGTCTCATTGGGTCAGTAATTAAAAATAAAATTGTGTCATCTTTATTAAAAATTAAGACATAATATTTGTTGATACAAAATTTCTATTTCTTAATACATACCGAATTTTAATAAAAGTAAAAAGAATTATTACTAGCAAGGTACACACCAAATTTTTAACGATTACTAACCTATTTTGCTATGCATTCAGCTGCTTTTTTAAAAATAAATCTTTCATTGAACTTAAATGCAGTGAATTAAAACGTTTCACAGATGTTAATGTATAGCATAACCATTACCAATATAGCCAAAATTATTAATATTAAGCAACGAATTAATAATGACAATGAAACGTCGTCAATAGCAGTGTTCATTTCGTGCCCTCGAAGACGATTTTTTAAACAGTGTAAAGTGTTTTTTAATTCTTCTTTATGTTATATTAGTATATTGTTAGAAAGCTATTAGCCGGCCATTGTGGTCAAGCGGTTCTAGGCGCTTCAGTCTGGAACCGCGCTGCTGCTACGGTCGCAGGTTCGAATCCTGCCTCCGACATGGATGTGTGTGATGTCCTTAGGTTAGCTAGGTGTAGGTAGTTCCAAGTCTAGGGGACTGATGACCTCAGATGTTAAGTCCCATAGTGCTTAGAGCCATTTGAACAATTTTGAAATGCTATTAGAAGTAACTCAGACTAATTAAACAGCAGAATTACAACAATTGCTCTAGGATTTAAGTTTGTTCCCAAAATAAGAATTTTAAATTGTAGAAGGAAGGGAACATGGGATGATTGTTAATGAGAGAATGATTTGTTCACTTTTTTATAGATGAAAGTAATTTACACAAATTTTGTTGACTGATCTGTATACATAATGAAATTAGTTACCGACAGTACGTTAATCTCCTAGAAAGTTTTCTAATTTACAGCGCTCAGAAACAGTTTAATCTTCAAAGGTGATTTTTTTTCCGATGTTTGGGAACGTTACGTCGTACTGCCTTAGGAAATGGATGTTCCTTGTAGGAACATTCTTGATTGTCAGTTTAGTTTAGTTTTACGATGTTTCACGGATCATATTCGCAACAACTCATCAGGGCATGAAGTGAAGTAAGGGTGATAATTGGTGATAATTAGTTAGTAATAAATTACCTGTCATAGGACCGAAATAACTACAATACGTAACAATGTGATGCTATTTACCTTACTACATTCAGAAAGAGCGGCCGGTTGTAATATCTTCAATCTGACTGCTTGGCTTTCACAAAACATACATTGGTTTTCTGTGCAGACGCTCAAAACGACCCATCACATCTCCATTTAGCGACTCCCTGAATCACACTTCTCTTAACTATTCACAACATAGCTATACCTATATATAAGAGAGCAGCATGGAAGCGTGCATGGAGATATTTCACATTCCCTATTTGTGGAAAAGCGCTTGTAAACACTTCATTCGTTGAAGTGCCTTTAACGTATGTTGTTTGGTAGCTCTTTTACATACAGAATGATGATCAACTTTGAGTCTTTTAAACTGGAATTTTAAGTAGCAGCGCATTCCATGACAAAGTCACCGATGTGAAGAGTTCGAGAAGACTTTGGGATTGTTTTGGAGAAACAGCTGATGATTAGTAATTAACAGTTCGCAAAAGGCGTCGCCGTAGCGTATGACGTTTTCAAGCCTGATGTGAACCAGTGGGCGGCTGTGTGTATGATCTACAACTTGTAGAAACACGCCTTTTGTTCTGCGTCCTTCCACCAAGGACTGTCACTCCTAAAAGGCGGAAGATTCCAGTTAAGTCGTATCCCTAGAGGTAATAATAGACAGAAAGCAGTAAGACATACCTAGTCGTTACATGATGATAAGTAAAAGAGTACGGCAAATATGTGGTAATCGGTTTGCTCACCCTATGGTGGGTAAATGGGCAACATATCAACACATTACTGAATGAAGTTACTTGTCATACATGACTGCAGTGTTGCGAAATTGCCTTTCTTTGACGTGTGTTTTCCCCGAAAATATGCATGGCACGAAACTGTGTAAGGGGACGTCCATTAATAACGTGAGGGGTTTCCCTTAAAATTTTGTGGCCCCTCCCCGCTTCATGAGATTTGGTGAGGCTTGGCGAGATCACCATCACCCCTCCCCCTCCCCCTCAAACGAGGTTTGCCCCGTAGTCGGGATAAGTGGTTAAAAGCACCATTCTAAACATGTCAACCTTGAGTAGTAGTCGGTCGGACAGACAGACAAAGACAGCCAAAAATAGTATTAACCGTTTTGACGATTCTCAAACAAATTGCTCTTTTATTGTATATTATGTACAATAAACGCTATTGAACGTTTTGTTACTTCGCAGATGAAAGACACATTGTTTTGTACCTTCCTTTGAACTGTACGATTATGTAGCTTTTCAATGTCTTCATTTATATAATTTCTAAGAGGATTCTTGCAGGCGAACTTCAAATTAGCTTCCTTCCACAAACGATGACTTCTCGCTGGCACGTTTGTTTATATTAGTCGGCATGCCACTTAACATATGCTTGTAAATGTTTTAATACAAATTCATGTCGAACAAAATTACATCGACTTCATATGCGGTACAGAATACCACGACTGACTCACTAACCGACACGTACCGATTTTTACCGGCGCAGCAGAGAACTCCCGGAATGAAATCTGACACTTGCTTGGCACTTATTTCAGATCGGGGAATACCAGGCGTGCATACGTGAAAAGCATTCAGTTCAGTTCAGAGAAGCCATAAAGATTGGTTGGAGCTGTAATATTACCCGTTACAATAATGTGTATCGTATGAATTAAAAAGCTGAAGTGAGCTTTTCACTCCTCCCGGCTCCCTCGTTAATTGAGATTTGGTGACATTTTGTTGGACCCATCCGTACAAATTTTGAGTTCACATAATTAATGGACGTCCGCGAAGAGATTTTTTTGTTCTGTTAGTATGCAAGGAATCGTGCTGTGCTATTTATATGCATAATACAGAATATATTGGCTGCATTATACTTTATAGTTTTGCTGCATAGGAATTTTATTTGCTATTTTCCTTAGTTCAACTTTTTATTTTTTCGTTTGACGTAGTTACAAGGGTACGAACATATTTTATCTGCATATTATTCGCCACTGCAAAGGATTAGTTAATTTTTTCGTGGTGAAACTACCAAGGAGGTACAATACCGTTTTGTTCGGTGATCCGAAATGTAGAGGCGGTGACAAATGTCTCATGAAAAGCAACTGTAGGAGTTTTATGAGTTGATGATTTGCTGTCAGTAGCATATTTAAATATCTGATTAGGCCTCATGAAAAATAACTGTAGGGTTTCTATGATTTGTTGTCATTAGCACGTTTAAATATCTGATTGGGCCTTATGAAAAACAATTGTAGGAATTTTTGATTTGTTGTCAGCAGCACATTTAAATTCTAAGATTAGGATGCTTAACGACCACATAAGGATTTACCTTAATTGATTTTTACGTCATTACTTAATGATCAATTTAATATTTGTGAACATGAAAGTGAATACGTAGGTATCATGACACAGTTAGCAGATGCTATCTAAAAATTATGTACTTTTCTCAACCACTTCTCTACACTTCATGAACTTAGCTACTTTCTTTAGTATTTACTTTGTTCTGCTATTTCTATACGCTCTACATTCTTGAATGATCTGCTGCCTTACCTCATTTATTTTCCTTGGCAGTAAAATGTTATTCTTCGTAATTATGTAGGGCAATACCATTGCTTGTGACACTATTTTTTATTAATTTAGATTTCCTCGATAAAAAGGATTTTTCCATCATAATAGCTTAGAAATTGTAACGTTTTAGCGAACAAGGATTCAACGCTGTCTCTTCTAGAATTTCCTCGTCGATCTAGTATAACCTATTCTTCCGTACTATTGTCTTTGACTATAGGTGACTATACAGTTACAGTCCTTTTTGGTTGTAGCACAATTATTGTAACCCATAACAATATTAATTACGTTACTTGCACACCCCATCTCCGTCGTATTCTTTCTATACACACATTTATTCACAAATTAGTTTTTTACGGATTTACTTCGACTATAAGCTTTTTATTGTTGTTGTTCGTTATCATGTTGTCATGTGTGATGAAGATACTCACTTTGTGCCGAACAATCCTTTGTAAGATCCAAACCGCTTAACAAGGTGTAGAATTTGCACAGTTAATGTTTCTATTGATAAACTTCCTGACAGACAAAAATATTTCGTGCTAAAAAACACTGAGACTAGATGGTTACTTTTGATTTGCATTTTCCTTCGCTTAGCAGGCGCCAAACATCAATAACAGAAAAAATAGTAGAATTTTGTTGTATATATCTAGCAGCAGTCTCATATTGTCAGATGCGTATGTTCTACACCAAAATACATACTTCACAAGCTACCGTACGCTGCGTGGTAGAGGGTATGTTGTGCCATTACTAGTCATTTCCCTTCCTGTTTCATTCGTAAATAGAGCAAGGGTAAAATATAGCACCTTGGCACTGAATTGCTTCAATGTCTCCCTTTAATCCAAACTTATGGGTATCCCAAACACTCGAGAAGTATTCAAGAATGGGTCGCAACAGTATTCTATATGCAATCTCCTTTACAGATGAACGACACTTTCCTGTAACTCTCCCTATAAACCGAAGTCGACCATTCGCCTTCCCCACTTTAATTCTCACATGCTCGTTCCATATGTTAGGTGACAATTATTTTAAGACAGCAGAACTATTGCGAATAGGGCGTCCTATGGACAGCATAAGTGAAAATTAGCGTTTGTGGTTCAGAAAGCATGTCAATAATATTTTGTACTGTATTTATCACAGACAGAGGTCATATCCCAAAAGACGCATAAACTTGTTCCACCAAATAGTATTTCCCATTAACATCACCAGATTGTACGTAACTCTTTACGTACGTGAAAGATAGTGGTATTTCGTATGGCCAGTGCTTCTGGAGTTCCTACAAAGTGGATGTCTTCCCATACGGGACGACAAACAGAACGAAGTTTCATTATCGCACATTTTAGTTACGGAAAACTATGTGTCTCTGATTGAAATCGCACGGCTTAGGTAAGACGAGAGTATCGCTAAGTTGCTGTAGAACATAAAATAAATTGTTGGTGAAATATATTTATCTCGCAAAAGGCTCTTATGCTATCTAGAGACATAAAAAGTAAACCTTAGATTACGTCTGTCGTAACTTCGCACTACGGCCATTAAGACAAGATTCTGGGATCACGGCTCTTGGTGGGACATACAATCATTTCCCCGCAGTGGTCTCTAATAACAACATGAAGTATCATCCACGTGTAAAACACATTTACGTAAATCGGAAAGGTTTTGTGGTTGTTGTCATTTCTCTTGTAGATGGTGATGCCGCGTCATGTTCCTCTTCACTTTCTTCTTATATAATCGACGTTTCGACCTTTCTATTAGCATCATCTTCTAGATCTTATGGTGTCCACGCTTAGGTAACTGCGAACATCAGAAGATCCTGAAGAAGATCCCAGCAGAGGGGTCGAAACGTCGGTTGTATAAGAAGAAACAGACGAGGAATATGACACGGCTTAACAACTGACAAGTTTTTATCTAAAGTACGTTTACTTGTGCAGCAGATGTATACGTGTTGAAGATTTAATTCTGATTCCTCTGCGACATTAGTTTTACTTGAGCGTTTTGCACAAAAGTAATCTGCTGGTATTTTGACATCGCAGACGATTTCTTGCTTGGCAAAAACGTATGTCGTTGTATTTATCCTGGACAGTTCGCGAAACCTTGTGAAGTAATGAACCAAACTGCTTTTCTGGAACTCAAAAGCTTCAATCATGGTTCATTGGAAGTTCATACTTAATACGTCATCAAGCTATAAAATTAAATGCCATGAAGCACCAGGATACAGCCCTTTCCAGGCTTGTTTACAGGGCAATATTTCCTAACATTTAAACTGAGTAAAACTAGCGAAAATAAATCCATCTTTTTTTGTATGAAACTATACAGAAACAATCACATCTAAAGAGGAGCAGTTCGTTTCATCTTAACGTAAGACTCTAACTTTAATCAAGAGAAGAAGAAAACTGTATGTCTCTTCACCATGTTAACTTACACTGAAGCGACTGCTCTCATTTCACAATAGCAGAAACGATTTGTGCAATTTTTGCTGCCGTTGTTCGGTGGAGTGGACAACGGTTTTGTTTAAAAAACTGTTAGGTAGTGTACGTAACAATTACTGATTTGATACTAGTAGTTCGTCCAACTCCACACAAAAGCGAAGAGACGATCAGAAAGATGTAATCGTACGCTGTCTCCTTACCTACCATTTTTAAATAAGTCTCGGCGTGACGACTTAGACGCTCGGACCACCACGACACGTCACTAATATTACCTGGTGCTCCGTTTCGAGATGACTTGCTAACGGTTGCAGCAGTGACAGACGGGCAAAAATGTGAAGGAACTGAAATCAAAATTTCATTTTGCAGAAACTGACGCTTTGTCTTTTTGTTTCGAAAACCCACATTCCGTGGTTATACAACTAACTTTATTGCATCTTTCAGTTGCATATCTTTCCAGTTTTATGGTATGGATTCGGTTCCATTGAACCATCAACAGATTCGTAAACGTAAGAAATATGATATTCCATTGCCTGACTAAACGAACAGAAGACAAACCACAGGAATAATTTTATCTCTGTAATACAAAGAGAAAGAAATATTTTTTTTAGGCAGCTTTAATTCCAAACTCGACCTGACGTTCAATGTTGTCCGTGTATGAAGTATATTTTTGGTGCAGTAGAATTGCAGGCAGCAAAAGAATGAGCTGACTAACCGTTACGCAGATTTGCTTGAGATCTTCCAGCAAACATTTACGATCACATAGATAGTGATGCGCCCTACAATACCACATCATTATCATCATCGTAGAAATCTTCAACTGAACCTATTAAGGTTTACTTTATCGTGGTTACTTTTTCCGGCACTATAATAGTTGTTGCTCCTCGACAAAAGTTTCACTGACTTAGAGAATACAATTTCAACACTCATCTCACTGAACGATGCACTGGGCAGATATCGCCTTCCCACCAATATCCAGCGATGCACAACCCATTCA
The DNA here is from genome assembly GCF_023864275.1 of Schistocerca cancellata. NCBI lineage: Eukaryota > Metazoa > Arthropoda > Insecta > Orthoptera > Acrididae > Schistocerca > Schistocerca cancellata. The sequence goes on from NC_064626.1 coordinate 1,038,102,951, forward strand.
GCGCGAACGAAGTCTGAAATCCGCATGACGTAGCACCGGATGTGCTTCCGCTGCTCGTTGCTGCTCGTCACCAGACTCGCGAAGCACAAAGTGTGGTGTTACAGGTAGGAGAGGAGGAGGAAGGAGACGCCAGGGTGGGAGAGAGAGGCGCCGGCCGCACTGACCTGGAGTCGCCGCAGGCTGCACACGGCGCGCTCGGCCGCTCCACTTGTGGCAGGACGCGACCAGCCGGGACGGGACGCCACTTGCCGGTCCCCAGCGGCGACCGCAGCCACACTGACGGCAGCGCATTATCCAATTTGGCGAACGCCAATTCAGTCCGGCTCCCACCGCACGCCTCTGCCGCCCAGCCGTTGCCCTACGTGCCGCCTCGTGTTGCTACCACGATCGCGCTCGCGTCGTTAACTAGGAGGCAAACACATCAAGCCCTAATGGGGTCTCCTGTTTGTGACTGACCACAGGTGGTCTGATTTTCCAGCCAGTTGCAGTCGCCTCGCTCAGCACATACATTGGGTGCCCGGAAGTTTCCTAACCTACAGGGTGATCAAAAAGTCAGTATAAACTTGAAAACTTAATAAACCACGGATTAATGTAGATAGAGAGGTAAAAATTGACACACGTGCTTTGAATGACATGGGGTTTTATTAGAACAAAAAAAAAAAAACAAAGTTCACAAAATGTCCGACAGATGGCGCTGGACAGCAAAACTGCTACCGTGACGGGTGAGACGTACACCGATATGTTACAGAATCGCATCATCCCCAGCCTGGCTGGTAAACACCTGCTGGAACGTACGATGTTTATGCAGGATGGCGCTCCACCCCTCATTGCTAGACGCGTGAGAGATCTCTTGCGCGCGTCGTTTGGTGATGATCGTGTGCTCAGCCGCCACTTTCGTCATGCTTGGCCTCCCAGGTCGCCAGACCTCAGTCCGTGCGATTATTGGCTTTGGGGTTACCTGAAGTCGCAAGTTTTTCGGAATCGTCCGACATCTCTAGGGATGCTGAAAGACAACATCCGACGCCAATGCCTCATCATAACTCCGGACATGATTTACAGTGCTGTTCACAACATTATTTCTCGACTACAGCTATTGTTGAGGAATGATGGTGGACATATTGAGCATTTCCTGTAAAGAACATCATCTTTGCTTTGTCTTACTTTGTTATGCTAATTATTGCTATTCTGATCAGATGAAGCGCCATCTGTCGGACATTTTTTGAACGTTTGCATTTTTTTGGTTCTAATAAAACCCCATGTCATTCCAAGCATGTGTGTCAATTTGTATCTCTCTATCTACATTATTCCGTGATTTATTCAGTTTTATTTATTTTATTATTTATTTATGCATTTATTTTACCTGGCAAGATGAGGGCCTTCAGGCCCTCTCTTACACCTAACCAGGCATACTCAGATTGAATGAGTTACAGTTTCTACAGAACATTAAGGACATGTAACGTGTTATACAGTATTAATGTTAAAGAAAAGAAACTAGAGATTACAACAGTAGTACAATGATAATTATAACAATCAAAAAATAATTATAACAATCAAGAATAATAATAATAATAATAATAGTAATTATGTATATGAAAGTAAACATATTTTTCTTTTATGAATGTCAGTCCTATTGCTAGTTGGGAATATTCTCGTTATGTTCTTGCAGCTTGTGAGTTATTCTCATCGAGCAGAGACATAAGACGATAGAATAGGGTGAAAGGGATATAGAAGAGGTAGATAGGTTAGAGGAATATAAATAGAATGGTAAAATTCGAAGCTATGATGGAGAGAGAAAGAAAGGGATGAGAGGGGCACAACAATGGTGGCTATACTGTCGCTAATGTGTAAGTTTTGAATTCCCTCTTGAATGTTGAGTGGTTATGGATAAGACGCAGATCACAGGGGAGTGCGTTCCATAGTCGTATGGCTGAGATGGAGAATGACACGGAGAAAGATTTTGTGTTATGTAAAGGTACAGCCAAGATGCTAGACGTATCCGATCTGGTATTGCGGTTGTGGAATGATGATAGGTGTTTAATGTGAGAAGATAAGTATTGGGGGCACCAGCGGCTAAGAAATCGATGAAGTAAGCACATCGTGTGGAGATCGCGTGCCTTATGTGGGCGTATCCAACCTAGCTGGGAGTATGAAGGACTGATATGATCATACAACCGTATATTGCACACGTATCTAACGCAAGCATTCATCACTAGCTCGAGGCATCTCGAATTTTCACTATTTGTGCCATGTTGAACTACATCACAGCAGTAAAGATTAGGCAAGACTAGTGTTTGGACTAATTTTTGTTTAACATGGGTTGGAAACATTTTTCTAAATTTTTGAATTGCATGTAGGGAGGAGAGCGATTTCCGGCAAGCTGTGACTGTTTGTTCTTCCCAGTTTAGGTGTTCATCCTATTCCAAGGTCTTTTACTGTTTTTTGGTATGGTAGTTGGGTACCATTGAGGAGTATTTGAGGGACTGTTTCGCGAAAGTACCGTATGATTAACTTTGGATGAGATATAAGTATGACTTGGGATTTCTTGGGGTTTAGTTTCAGACCTAGGTTCTGTACCCATCGAGAAACAGAGAAAAGATCTGCGTTCATACTCGCTACTGCGTCAGCAATGTTCTTGGGGCTTGCGCTTATGTACAGTTGGATGTCGTCGGCATATAGATGGTAGTTGCAGGAGTGAATCACTGAAGAAATATCATTGTCGTACAGTGAGAAGAGTAATGGACCAAGGACGGAGCCTTGGGGAACTCCAGAGCGCACGGTTTTCCATGATGACTTTCCCGACCCACAAATGACTTGTTGACTTCTGTTTTTGAGGTAGCTGTCGAACCAGTGTATTGCGCTGTTTGAGAAATTCAGCTGTTTCATTTTAATTAGTAATATATCGAAGTCAACTGTATCAAAAACCTTGCTAAAGTCAAACAGTGTTAGGATGGTAGCTTCACGTCTGTCCATAGCATGTTTAATGTCATCAGTTACTTTGATTAATGAAGTTGCTGTACTATGGTGCTTTCGAAAGCCTGACTGATATTTGTCATGGATGTTATGAGTTTTGAGGTAATCCGTCAGCTGTTCATGGACGATGTATTCTAGGGCTTTAGATATTGCAGGTAGTATGCTGATCGGCCTGTAGTCACCTGGCGACTTAGGGTTGTCAGTCTTGGGTATAGGTTGAATTAAACTTTGCTTCCACTCAGTAGGATATGTACTACTGACAAGAGACAGGTTGAAGATGTCTGTGATAACTGGAATAATAGTGTCTACGACGTTCTTAATCATGCCAATGCTCACTCCATCATTTCCTACTGCTTCGGAAGAGATTCTCATAATTGCCTTGTGTACTGTGCCGGTAGTGACATGTTTTAGGAAAAACTTGTCTCTCGAGAGATTGATATCTTGGGGCTGGTAATTTGTCGCTGCGTGGCAGTTTACAGCTGTTGAGAAGAAATCGTTTAATTCTTCTGCAAACGCTTGGTAAACAGCGTCAGATCTTCGCTTCCCTATACCGAAACTGCGCAGCTTTTTCCACAGTGCAGCAGGTTTTGATATGCCGCATACGACAGAGCGGGCATGTCTGATTTTGGCATTCCTCACGCTTTACTTGGTTCTGTTTCGGAGTCTCCTATAAGTTTCGTACGCCTCGGGAGTTGGGTTACGCTTGAAGGCCCTATGTACTGACTTTTTGATCACCTGGTATATCTAAAAAGTAGTCGTGAAGAACAGATGCAATTCGTCCACTGCCACCACTACATTTTTCGCCCGTTATTCATCTTCACTCTGTACTCTGCTTCCTTACGCACACTTTTCATCTGGTGTCGATCAATAAACCGAGACTTAAAATGGTGCGGCCTGGTCGCATAGAACGGGGATGAGATTGATGAAAACAACAATAATACCAGTAATTGTGACTGCACATGCCAGCATAAATGAAGACTATAGAAAGGACAAAGAAAAGGTGAAGTACTTCTCGGAACATCTACATGACTTTGTGCAAAATATTCCAGAAAAACACCATGTCCTACTTGTAGTATCCAGGTAGGGAAGGAGAAGAAATTAAAAAAAAAATTGATGGAAACAAGGTGAAATGCTTCTTGGAACATCACATGACTTTGTGCAAAATATTCCAGGAAAAACATCATGTCCTACTTGGAGCGGACTGCAGTATCCAAGTAGGGAAGTAGAAGGTTCAAATGGCTCTGAGTACTATGGGACTCAACATCTTAGGTCATAAGTCCCCTAGAACTTAGAACTACTTAAACCTAACTAACCTAAGGACGTCACACACACCCATGCCCGAGGCAGGATTCGAACCTGCGACCGTAGCAGTCCCGCGGTTCCGGACTGCAGCGCCAGAACCGCTAGACCACCGCGGCCGGCCAGGGAAGTAGAAGGAAACAAAAAAAGCTGATGGAAACTACCCAGCATGTAACAGAACTAACCAAAATGCCATCAGGTTGGTAACACTACAGCAATCACACAACATGATCCTACGACAGACTTTAAAAATCTACCTACAAAACATAAAACATGGATGTCACCAGACCCATAGGTAAATTTCGACTCTTATCACGTGGCAGTCAAACTGAAGTTCCATAAACAAATATAAAATTTCAAAGTCGTTAGTGGAGTCACCATAGTTTCTGAACACTAGCTTTCCAAAATAAAATTCGAAATCATCACCAAATGGAAAACCTGAACCAAGTACCCCAAAATTTTAAAATATTATTCATAAAACGTAATAAACTCCTGTGAGTTTCCCCTCGCAACTGAAGACATGCATAACCAAAACTGGAATCAAATAAAAGAACTCCTAATAACTAAAACTGAACAAATAGCTCTCAAAACCAAAGTCAAAAAATATGTCTGATGGGTAGAAGAATGTTACACATCTTGAACTAAGAAGAAAATCATTGCAGCAGTGGTAATCCCAGAAAAATGAACATACCAGACAAGACTCCTTAAGCATAAGAAAATTAAGGGGCAACAATCTCAAAAGAAGAAAAAAGCTCAGGAAGACCTATTCCTTCTTCAGATCAATTAACACTTCGTCAAAAACAACACAGGAAACTTCTGTAAGACTTTAAAACAAGAAATAGCCGAATATAGCCCGCCAACTCTATAACCCCAAGACAGAAACGGAAATGCCTACAACAACAACCAAAAATGCAAAACACTGGCAGAACATTTCAGAAATCTACTCAACTGTGAAGATCCCACGGAAAAAATGGACTTAGACACCAATGACAACCAACGATAACTCTGAACCACCCAACAAAGAGCTACAGACTAATTTTAATTCACAAAACTATAATGCCTCAGGAGAAAACAAAAGCACAGGTGAACTTCGGAAAAATATCAACAGAAATGCCATAGACTCTCTCCAAAACACCCTTGAAGAAATGTTGATGAATGGAAGGCAGCCTTCATCCACCCACTTAGCAAGAAAACGTTCAAAACAGATCCCAACTGCTACAGAGGGAATCCCACTGCTAGATGTAACGTCTAGATATTCTCTAAAATCCCACTAAATAGGGCAGAACCCCAATTAGCCCATTAACTTGGAGAATGTCAAGTGGATTTCAGGATAAGAAGATCCTGTCCAGAGCAAATGCCTAAACTTCAAAAAACTCATGGCCTACCGAAAATCAAGAGCAAACTCATACTTCACAATTTCATTTACTTCCAAAAGAATACAGCTCAGTAGACTGAGAATTCCTCATCTTTATACTAAAAGAATTGAACCTAGACAACAAACCCACAAACCAAAAAGGACAAATCCTTACCAATACATACTCCAAAGTCAAATTCATTGGAGAACCCTCCGACTCATATGAGATAAAAATTGGTGTACAGCAAGGAGATGGAGTTCCCCCTCTGCTATTTACCTGCACCCTAGAAAAGTTAGTCAGAGAGTGGAACACGAGGATCTCTAGCTGAATCCGACTAGGAACAAAAAACAGAGGCAGCAAAGTAGTTAATTGTCTAGCCTTTGCAAATGATATATCCCTACTACCCAAGACCTGGAAAGGAACCAGGTGTGAAAATCTCCTTTGAAAAGACCAAGATAATGACAAACCTAAAAAAATCCACCAAACGGTTGAAAGTGGGGTAAAAAAATATGGATCATCAAAGAGTTGAAATATCTTGGAGAATGCCCTCGAGAAAGAAGGAATCGAATCTAGAAGAAGTCAAGTCGAACTGGCCTTACAGCTCACCAAAAACACATGTAACAAAAAGTCCCTCTCATGGAATGCAAAAAGAAGACATTATAGCACAGTAATGAAAGCGGAAGCTCTGTATCTAGTTGAAACAGTTGCAAGGCTGGAAATCAAACACAGGAAGATGTTTAAAAAAATCCTTGGCCCCACGTTCCACAACAACAAATTAACCACATCGGAAATGAAACCTTTTACCAAATTACCGAAAAACTTGAAGACACAGTGAGGAAAAAGTAGAACTGATTTTTATAGACATATGCTCAGAATGAATTCAAATAGGCGAACCAAAAAAAAGTCAGAATTGTTTTAAGCAAACGGAGAACGACTCAAGAGAACTCCAAATCACAGAAAACATTCTCACAGATAATTCTGCAAAAACAATAACCAAAGACAAGAAAGAAATATTCCATGTCAAAATCAAAACCAAACAAACGATCCAAATCCTTATGGAATTAAGGAAAGCCAAATTAGAAAGAATGAAACAATACTCGCTGATAGTCACAGAATATTAAAAAGTGATTCGTTTAACTTAGTACCAAAACATGCATGATGGTGCAACGCTTTTAGAACGTTGCCCCAAGGGGTAAGTCCTCAGACGAAATTTTCGTGAAAGCAGTAACCTTTGAATCTGAATGATATCGTTTCTTCAAGATTCAAACCCAGAAATGACTCTCCAATTGGTCCCTCGTGCTGGGAACTGGGGGTCTGTTGTGAGAACCAAACTCGTTAGATAAATCGCAAATTTAGAATCAATGAACAACAGACTATTCTTAATAACAGTCAAGTGTGCCAACAAGACCTACATGTTAGTAAACTCCTATGCCCCTCTAAATGACAAAATTGATCAGATCTAATCAAATAGGAAAACTTGTGGATTCCACTGGACGAAAGGCTGGTCAGTATTCCCAAACAATATGTGAAGTTTCTTACATGTGACTTCAATTATCAACTTGGTCGATAACAGGAAAATCGCTGGCATGCGACTAGTCTACGTGTGTGGTAATAATGAGTTGAAAGTCCAGTCATCCCAGTTTCGCTATTTGCACAGAAAGAAGATAACGTGGAGATTGCGTGTCCAATCCACCAGAGAAGTTCAGACACATCACACTATGAATGTTACAGTTAAAATTGTTGTGTACGACTACAATACAGATCACATGCTTTGACAGCAACATACTCAAAGAAGCAATGAATTCCAGAAAATTGCTCCACCAACTGTGACTTTAATATCATCAAAAGGCGACTGACTGATAACAGTAAGAATCTTGCAGAAATGAAAGAAACAAACGACTCCTGTTGGAATGGTGCCTGAGAATCAGACATCAAGGAAAGACTTCACACCTGCAAACAATATTAATTGACAATATCGAAAGTTAATTGACAAGCTTCAGACCCAACAAGGCTCTAGTGATCCGAGAAGAGAAATGTATGAAAAATACCTTACAGAAGGGGTCGAACAAAACAGTGAGAGAAATGAAACCAGAGAAATAATAACTGTATGGTGACTGGCGGAGCTAGAATGGACATAGTCCCGCCACCTGGGCATTGATATGATCTTGAAGACAATCATATGATCATGATGCTAATGCATGATGTCACTGATGACGTTGAACGTATGATGTCGTCATCCTGATCAGTGACATCATCATTTTCATCAGTGGGAAACCACATCTTCTTCCCCCCCCCCCCCTCTCCCTCCTTATCACCAGCCACTCATAGTGCAGTACTAAAAGTTCAGGATGTCAGTAAAAGCCCAATTGTGTTATTGGAAAACAGAAATCCATGTGCTTCTCCCTGTCTCCATACAATTACAGCACCTTATCTCCAACTAATCATAGTGGACTGTGAAAAATGAAAGACCCATTCAAGAACAAAATTCAAGATGGTGGAACTACTAAAATTTCTCTCAGACCCATCCTCCTATCTCCAGCCAATTTTATTGCAGTACAAATATCAAAAGAAAAAAAAAGAAAAACCGTTCAAATGGCTCTGAGCACTATGGGACTTAACATCTGAGGTCATCAGTCCCCTAGAACTTAGAACTACTTAAACCTAACTAACCTAAGGACATCACACACATCCATGCCCGAGGTAGGATTCGAACCTGCGACCGTAGCAGTCGTGCGGTTCCGGACTGAAGCGCCTAGAACCGCTCGGCCACCACGACCGGCTGCAGTATAAATATCCAAGATAGCTTTGTACATCCACCCTCTTCTCTTTCCAAGCAATCAGATTTAGTATTTAGATGATGCGCTAGGTATGTTGTAAAAATTACGTAGCCTCCTCTTGAAGGTCAACGGTATTCATCACTTCCTAGAGAGCAAAGGATATGCGTTATTTATGAGATAATAATAGTATCTGGTGTAGTATTAAAATGACTCCAAGGTCAAAGATATGAATTATTACGCAATAATTGTGTACACATACATACTTGAACAGGTATTTAATCAGCGTAACATTAAAATAATAACAACGTTAAAGATATGCACTACTTCCGTGATGTTTACGTATGTTTCTGTATAACTGCAAACCTCTGGTGTAATTTTAAAATGATGACAACGTCAAAGATATGCACTATCTCTGGTGCAATATTAAAAAATGACTCCAAGGTCAAAGATATGCATTGTTCATGGATAATTGTGTTCCAGCCAGAAAGGTGTTATTCATTTCAAGTTACTAACATTTTTAACGTAAAATCCACCACCCTACATGGTTTGTGATCATACATTCAATTCTTGCAAGAGAGACCTGCTGTGTTATTCTCTGCCAATGACTTGATTGGAAGTCAGTCCCCTTTGCAGATTGCACAATACTGAGATTGGTTGGGAGAGTGTTTCATAATGAATTTCAGTCCTATTCCATGGAGCTGACTGCATATATATGCTCTACAATCTCTCTCTTTTCTTGGTGTCCCTAGGATGATAGTACAGGCCTTCTAAAAAAATTGTGCACGAAAACATGTCTTATATAAAGTCTCAGGGCAATACAACCGTCATGCCAATGAATTCAGTCTTTTAGAGAAATAAGAACCACTTTAGGAAATTTAGGAGGACCTACCTACTTTTCTGAAACACATCGTATATGAAGAATACGATCTGTGATGGAATTGTTACGTGTCCTCTGTAGGATCGTACACCAGGTGGAGAACGTATTCTCTCATGCGCTCCCACCCGGAAATCCAGTGGGGGATAGTTCCCTGTGTAACGTCGGATCTAAAGTGCACCAAGGTTTATTAGTCTCTGTTGATCCGTCGTCGATAACTAAAGGTTTATTAGGGTCATCTGCCGCATTTACACAGTGGAAAAACTTTAATATATTATAATCTTGTTCGCTCATTACAGACTTTCATTCATATTATATCATTATTACCTGATTAAAGTAAGCATTGCAGAGAGAGTAAAGGAGTGAGAGAGAATGAGTTTTATTCTTTAGTCTCTTGCTTTTAAATACACACAAGGAGGCCTGGAACTCGTAGACGTAGCGGAAGTCGAAAAAGAGATGCGTCTTGGAAATAACCAGAGTCGCCATTCCCATTGTAATGGGTTTATTGAAAACTAAGTTAAGTATACTCAGATCGATGGAGGCCAGATTCTAGTTAAAAGTAAGACTCCTTTCAAAATCTGACTTTGCAATTAATGCAGCTTCCCCCGAAATGGCCTCCACATGACTTTTACAGCTAAGAACCTTCTGCAGGAGTGACTTTTAGCGAAAGCTCTTTTTTTATGCACTGCAAATATTGTAGAGCAAGAACTTCCAGAAATTCTCAACTTACCATGCGCATTTTCGCTTTATGTTGGTACAACATGAACCAATTAAAAGCGATAGACAATAACACCTACTGAAGAAGACCTTTGATTAATGCCAAAAAATCTTACGGTGGCTTAATGCATCATCTCTGAGTCGTGTACAGTGGATGCCAATGTCTTGAAGTAACTTCAAGTGCATATTAATGCAAATTCTCTGCACCACTTTTTTCTTTTTTTACGCAGAATGCCTCCTTTGCTCCTAGAGGCTTGCATATGGGAGACGCTGTGTGGCGTAAGCTATAGAAAACCTATGGGAACAAGTCTCAACTCACAGGCGTCTCGTCTGAAACAAGTCTCACCTTGCATCCTGCGAGGAAGAGACATGCCTAGTGTTTGTAGGGAACTGTGTGATTGCACAACCTCTGATTCAGCATATTCTCAAATGCTGAATCTGTGCTCACTCATCAGGAAGGCAAGGATGTAAAAAGCACAGAACTGTACAATGTTCAGAGCTGTGAGAATCTCTAAAAGAATTAACATCGCGGGATCAGTTGCAAGTCGAGGGAAAGCCGGAAATTCTAGAAAAAAGTAAATATTCTTTTTTTTCTTGATACCTGTCTTTCTGCTTTAATTTTGTTATAACACCTTTCATAACTACATGCATTGTCTAATTTAATACTGTAGCTTCTCCTGTGCCCAAGCTCTGATTCAACACACGAGACAAGAAGAATGCTGACTCAGCAGGAGCAAGAAGCATTCGGATGTATTCGGGCAGGGGAGAGACAGAGGCTACAAAAAGCAGAGCTTCATCTCGCACAAGTCATTAGTGTTTTATCTTCGGAGCTGTGAACATCTTTTTCTTTGTACTCCTAGAAATTTGAGCGTGAAGCTGGGGAAAAAGGTATCTCCAAGAAAGAAATTTGGAGTTTCTGCTCGAAAAGCAATTGGGAGTCGGAACTTCAAGAATACAATTGTTCTTTTTCTTTTTATGTAGTCTGTCATTTTGTTTTGTACACGTTTCTTACATATAAATATATGTTTTTCGCATTTAATATTACAGAATCTGCGGCCTTGCTGATCGAGCAGCAAAGACTGTACGATGTCATTAGAGCGGATTTCAAATCTGCAAGAAGAAGAAGAAGAAATAGCAGCAGTAGCAGCAGCAAGAATTTTCAGAAGAATGTCTGTTGACAAACGTAATAATAATAATGTTACAGTGGATGAACAGCAGCAAAACGTATTAGATTAGATGAAAAATTCGAATGGCATGATGCTGAGTCTCCATGTAGAGGACGAATATGTAATGATGTAATAGGTAAAAGGCTTGGATTTAAGGGGCAGTCATTTCTTTGATGCCAATTTTACGATTTTTGAAAGCCAAGTTAAAGATATTAGCAATCCAATTAAGACTGGTACTCAGTCTATGTTACAGAGCGTCTTAAAAAAATTGGATACTTTCCAAGCCAGTGACTCTGGATGGGTACTGAAGGAAGTATTTCAATTGTGAGTTAATGTTAAAGAGAATAAGCGATGTTTGCAGGAATACACACTAAGTTTCCTAAGTAATAACAGCTAAACATGAAGTGATAAATACGAAATTAAAGAATAAGGCATATTTTAAGTAGTCATTTCTAGCAAGATTGTATCCTGTAAATAAGGATGTGCAATGTGATTCTAAATACGAGCAATATGACAAACAATCGAATTTTGAGAACATACCGCTGCCTGCATGGCTCAGTTATGTTCATGTTTTCGAAAAAGAGAATGAAGACAGGTCTATGAATGTCTGCAGTATTCACATTACCAATGAATGATTGCAGAAGACGAGAAGAAAGACAAAGCATTCCGAATTGTACCACTGCATATTACAAAATACCGCTGAAAAAGACATTAAAATATATTAATGTTGCAGGTTGCTAATAATACAGACACACGTAATTTCTGTTTCACAAAAGCTTGTCAAGGCTTGCACAGTGTAGCATTACCAATTATCAAAATTCGATTGTAGTACACGAACACTGACTGCGTTATTTTCATCCACAGGAAAGAATAGACGCTCATTTAGTGTTCCGTCAGTTTAAGCCAGTAATCGCTATAATGCCTACTGGCAAAAATCCGTTTGTGATATTTACAAAATTTACTAGTAAACTGAAACTGCCTTTCGTGATTGATGCTGATACGGAATGCATCTCGAAACCAATTGCTGGTTGCAGTCGTATTACTGACTCTGGTTCGTATTCCAGTCAGGTAGATTTGCATAGCTCATTCAGTATCGTCTGCTAAATACACCTCAGCTATATCCAGGAATATTCCCAGTTTAAATTATGTGGAGGCAGCGAGTGCTTGGAATCGTCTGCTCAACAGCTCCATGCGATCGCTGAGTCAGTGAATACCTGTTTATTACAAAATAAAACGATAACATTAAGATAATGAAGAGGTACTGACTTTTCGCCCTGCAAAAGTCCGTTATATTTATAGAAACCGTTTGAAGGAGGTCATGTGAAGCAACGAGATCATTGTCGTTTCACAGGTGCATACTGAAGTGCAGCGCATCCTGGTTGCAATGTGAGTTATAGGCATCACTTTACAGTGCCCATAGTATTCCACAATGTGAACAGTTACAATCACCATTTCTTGATCAGAAACATATGCGAACAAACGACGCTAGATGAGAATAAAGGAGAAGTTAAACTAAATCCTTGTCGCGTTTCTGTTGTGCAGTCAAACATGCAAAGATGTAAACCATCAACAAAAAATATTCCTTCAGTTCATCAAGAGAGGAGATGCAACATATATTTCAGATTTATTGATTCACTAAAGTTTCTGGCACTTTCCCTGTAAAATTGACCGTCATACTTAAAAAACCAGATGAAATCGATATAATGTAGACATGTATTCCTAATAATCGTGAGTTCAGTCTTGTTAACTGGAAAAGAATTTTCCCATAAAGGTATCTGAGCAACCAATCGAGTCTACTGGAAGTCATATAATGGTTAAAATGGCTCTGAGCACTATGGGACTTAACATCTAAGGTCATCAGTCCCCTAGACTTAGAACTACGTAAACCTAATTAACCTAACGACAGCACACACATCCATGCCCGAGGCAGGATTCGAACCTGTGACCGTAGCAGCAGCGCGGTTCCGGACTGAGGCGCCTAGAACCGCTCGGCCAAAGCGGCCGGTTACTGGAAGATCGCCTGCCGTCAGTCGATAAGTCTAAAAGTCTTTTAACAGACGAAACAATAACATAGGCTGAGCACTAAAAAGTCTGCATAGTATGGAAGGCATTCAGGTATAAGACATGTGGAGAATACTCCGATTTATGTTTAAAAATTGATGTACTTTTCAGTACTGACATCTTCGAAAACTTTCGTGATCTTTGCCTTAAGAAATATGAACTGGAACCAGTGTACAACATTACCGCACCTTGTTTGGCATGGGACCCTCTGCCAAAAATTACCAAAGAGGAGTTGCAGATAATAACCAATATTGAACAAGCCGCAGTTAGTTGAACGAGGCAACAAAGGCTGATTTGCTCATTGTTCTTGCTGATATGCAATTGCCAATAACGAGTTACTGTCTTACATCATATATCTCGATGTGAATAGCTTATACATTGGGCGATGTTGCAACGTCTTCGTGTGTCTTATTTTGAATGGCTTTCTTCAGAGAGCGTATAAAATTTTGATGTGGGAAGTGTACTATATGATTGGAACATAGGATACATACTACGAGTAGATCTTCAGTATCCTGAAAGTAATCAACATTCACATTCCCTTATGAGCGGAAAAAATGGTGGCACCATCTGATAACAAAAGATAAAGAAGTTGTTTTCGACCCTGAGTGATAAGAAAAATTGTCATTTGTTACAGAACTGTAGCCCAATGCTTGAAAAATAAATTAGTTAAGAAAGATTCAGCGATCTTAACATTCATTCGAGCTCCCTGGATGAAATCGTACATAGAAATTAATGCTCAAAATCACTTGAGTGCACAGAATAAGTTCTAGCGAAATTTCTTCAAACTCGTCAGTAATGCTGTATTCGGCAAAACCATGTAAAATATGCAAAAGATGGATGACGCTAGACTAGCAACATTATGGAGTGGGGCAGATTTGGGGAGCCTGCATTAATTACACAAACAAATTTCCAAAGGGGTGTCATTGTTAATGAAAATCTAGTCACCGTTGAATTTAGCGTTCTCAGTTCTACCTTTGATATCCTCCTTATAGTAGGAATGGCGATTTTAGATATTTAGAAAAGGCTTCTCTACGATTTTAAAACTGGAAGATCGCATCACGTAAAGTCTCCAAATATCTATGACGATATCAGGAGTGATGCGCATGTGACGTTCGGTGCTTCGGGATTCCCAGCGAGTAACCTGTACATTATTCCACAGCTGAATAAAAAAAAAAAAAATATTGGATTGATGAAAGGCAAACTGAATGGTGAGCATATTGCAGAATTTATGGGCCTGCACACAAAAATATATGCTCTTGACACTGAGTCCTAACACACAACACACAGAGCAAAAGGCATAAAATAATCGTTTGCAAAAACGCTCTCCATTAGCGTTTATAAGCAGTGTGTCTTGGATTTCCAAATGGAAACCATTGAGCAGTTTGTCATTCACTCGAAGCAGCATGTTGTTTCGACTATTAATCAGCTCAGGATGACAAACAATATATAACCGCCGATAAATTAAATACACTGACCTGAGGACATTACCACATAAAAAATTATGATGACCGGAAATAATGTAAATACTTGATTTTATTGTAGAAGATGTAAGTAACGTAACAACTTGAAGAACGATGATTGTATAAATTGTGAATATCTGATTGTTTTTTTGTAAAAATGTTAAATACCTAAAATATATGATGTGAACAATATAAAAATGTAAATCATTCAAGCCTATGAAAAACGTTGTATGAAAAGGCAACTTGTTTTATAATGAATTTCTCATGAAGTATAGTTTGTGTTTGAGTTTCCCTTCTTACTACCTCTATAGTCTGTTTCTTCACCGTGTTAGCGAGAGTCTACCTGTCTGTCGGCAGAGCTACGTTTTATCAGAATAGCTGAGGCGTGTGGAGAAATCTCTCTCTGGACTGGGCTTACTCTGACTCTCAGCAGCAAGAGTGCACTGCACTGACATTCGTATCCTATGCATGTCTATGACCAAAAAGCTTGAGAGGTTGGAATATATATACTTTTTTTGGAACATGGCAAAAAAATTGAGGTGTATTTTAAAGTTTTAACTTTAAATGCGAACATTTTAGGTTAGGCTTTACCGTGACTGTTATTGACATTAAATGAAAGAACAATTTACTGTTACCAGTCACCATTTTATTTATTTCCACGACGCGTTTCAAAGGTTTAAACTTCCATCGTCGGGTGGATTTACATTAGTTAGTATGACATTTGTGTGTGTGTGTGTTGTGTTACGATTTTGTGGAGGAACTTGTGACACTGTCGCCAGTGGTCACAGGTTCCTTTCGCTGTCGTAACACTTCACATGTATACTGTCATATTTGTAAACAAAAATAAATAAAACGGTGACTGGTAACAGTAAACTTGTTGTTTCATTTAATGTATTTTAAAGTGTTGTGAGAAATGGAATCACATTGTGTCTGAGGATTACAGTATTCTGATGAATGAAACGCAGAAATATGTTTGAGACAAGGAAGAAATTATTACTTTTGCATGGGAGGTCACATTTGTGTGTGTGTGTGTGTGTGTGTGTGTGTGTGTGTGTGTCTGTCTGTGTAAGACAAAGAGGGAGAGACAGACAGACAAATGATTGGTTAGTAGAGATCACGATATTTGACACGTTAAGTACAGAGATATGTGTACATATATAATACATATCTCTGACCTTGGAGTCATTTTAATATTCTTATATGTAGGTATATAGTGCGTACTTTGACACTGATATCACGTCATTATTACATGAGAGGTACACATGTGTACAAAAACAATGTAATGTTACACCATTTTTATGTCATAAATAATGCATATTTTTGGCTTTCAAGGAAATGATGAATAACCTTAATTTTCAGTTAGATGTTATTTAACTTTTACTACACATCTGAAACATTATTTAAATACTATGTTCTAATTTGTTGGAAAAGGTGGGGGGGGGGGGGTTAAATTAACCACTAACATATACAGCTATGTCAGGACTCTATAGACAAAATATGTTTGCCGAAGAAAATAACTTTTTAAAATTTTCCACAGAGAAATTGTCGCAACGGGACAAACAATTTGGCAAGTGACCCTTCTCGCCTTGTTATGAATTACGGTTTACCCAGTCATATGGCTGCTGGATTGTTCTGCGTCTAGTGACCCGTATGAAGCAAATGCATCATTCCTGTGTTCTCATGGCGAATATATTTATTTTTTATCAAAAAATCTAGTAGCGAAATGATTCTTCTGTCTTTCGTATGGCAGAATGCAGAATGGGAGTTCAATTAACGAAAAAAAGTTCTAGCCTGATGCAGGTGGGGAATTGGGGGAGGGGGGGATAGAGCATCGGTAGTCTTCTGCCTTCTGTTGTGTACGGCCTTGCTTCATTTCAACAAGTTTTGCTTTCGGTGCACACCGCGCTATACAGAAAGCCTAAAATTGGCGGTTCTGTCAGCAGATAAGTGATGGATTGTCTTCTGCCAGGTGAAGTTTAATACTCTGCATTAAAACTGGTGACGAAAGGCAACTGTCTTAATTTTGCATTTGCAGTTTGCTGTATGTAACAGGATGGGGCTCAAAAGGCACATTTCGTTAGTTAGGCAGTCACGCCCTGGTCATATGAAGGGACCATTATCTTTCTGGCGGCCTCTTGGTAAACGAGAGTGCCCACGAACACGGCAGCGCTTGTACTGGAGCCATTTTTAGTGAGAGCGCAGAATCTGGGGCAGATAATGCTATGTTAAGAGCGTTGCCGCAGACCACTCTTAGCGGAAAGAAGGCAAGTGAATGTTTGTAGCATTAGAAAGAGGTTAGAGTTGTATGGCGATAAAACAATACGACAGCACACGCTGTCTGAAAATAATTAAATTTCGCAATCGAATGGAAACAGGAGTCAATGTTTGGTGCAACTTCGGTCCTGTGTATTCGCGCCTGTCCACATTTGTACTGTGAACGCAAAAATGCGCAAGGGGCCTAGTTTTCCTCTGTACCATCAAAGCAGAAGACAAAGTTTCAATGCTTGTCCACCCACATGATGTCGTCTATACATGTCTCTGAACGTAAACAGCAGTCAAATCGTAGGTTCATGTTTTTTGACGTAATGCTGTAAGAAACTGTTTAGTGAGTTGGCTACTTCTCTCAATACTACTAAATGAACAGTCAAGTTTTTTTTATGCCACTGGCTTTTAATATTATAAACTGCATACGCAGCAGTAAAAGCTATAAAACTGCTAACGAACGATGTAATAGAGTAACGCATACGGTATCACTTGTAACACAATACAAGTTCTTAACAATGATGATCCTTTGCATAAAGTACAATCACTTATCAGAATTAACGTCGTACTTACTCTCCACTTTGCATTATTCGCAGCTCGCATAGACGCGATTCATTAAGACACTTAACATAGGTGGCTTGCTTGGCGCTTGCTGCCTACACCCGTAGAGAGTACAACCGCTTTACGTCGGCGCGCTCACTCAACTCCACGAAACGCGACAGGACAGCTCGAAACACTCCGCTCGACTTGAGTTGTTGGCACCAGCCGAAGGAGCACGTAGTGCCTTATCTGTCTCTCTTAATACTACTGTTAATGAAGAAAAATAATCACGAAAATAAATCTGAACATAGTGTATGAGAGTTGACTTTCGAGAGAACATCAATTAAATCAGAATTATGTAAAAGAAATATTAATAAAAGAAAATATACTTGCGCCTCACTCCATCTCTTGCATCACATATCAGCTAAGATTTCTCAATTCCCAAGTCAGGTCTGGAGGGAATACTATGGCTCCCAGAGCGAGGAATGTTACTGACGGTGTTACATTGCAACTTTTAATATTTAACATTCGTTACCGCAGCGTTACTGCAAAGACGCTATCTGCGCCTAGCATCAACTACAAACAACCTATTTATGTTTGGGGTTCGTCTGTGAGGCACCCTGGAACTCCTCTTTGAGTTTTGGGTGAGCGAACCAACGAGATCACTGCGCATTCTGATTTTGTGAAGCGAGTGTGTTCAGCCAGTCGGTACGCAGTGTACTTGCTGTTAAGTCATCCGAATGGTGAGAAGTCAATTTAGACACACTCCCTATTAGTGAATCTTTGTTAGTTGTATGCGGCTTGTGTTGAATCATACACTGTTAAAGCTTTTTTTATACTTTCGCCGTCTGTCTACCACGTATTCTCTAGGCACAAGTAATACCAGAATCGTTATGATTTATTCACTTTCCCAAGATCTGATATACAAATTTACATTTAAACCTTCTTTACAATCATCCTCCTTGCCGTGCACTTTCCTAATTAAGCCAATTGGCCGTTTTCTGCTCGACTGTTGAAAAATGGTTCAAATGGCTCGGAGCACTATGCGAATTAACTTCTGAGGTCTTCAGTCACCTAGAACTTAGAACTACTTAAACCTGACTAACCTAAGGACATCACACTCATCCATGTCCGAGGCAGGATTCAAACCTGCGGCCGTAGGGGTCGCTCGGTTCCAGACTGTAGCGCCCAGAACAGCACGGCCACGCCGGCCGACTCGACTGTTGATATCGTGATAACTTAGTGTGAAGTGTGTTACTTGGCTACCCCAAGTTGTAGAATTTTCTGATTTTCTGAATGCAGTTGACATCAATAATAGTAGTAATATTGTACTTCACATTGCTGTGCAACTTCTCAGAAGACGAGGTAGGTTTTGATGTTGACGCAGGTGGCAGAGATGCAATGCTTTGTTCTTCAGAAGGTGTGCTGATTTAATGTCTTGTTTTGTGTATCACTACGCCAAACTGAGAGCACATTCCCATTGCACTGCAAATGGATGTAAGAAACGTTGCTTAACACTTTATGCTTGGTGAGCTATCTGATACGACTGCCCATGTTCACTTAAATTCAATTTTCATTTTGTTGTGTCCACCATAGAGCAATACGCTAACAGAGTTATTGTTAACGGTCCAGGTAATTTTCTATAATCTGCTTGCAGTCAGATCACATTCCCAAGTTTGATTCATGAGTCCAAATTTTCATACAGGAGAGGGTATAATTTTCAAATCAGGGCACATTCGGATTTACTTTCACAGGTAATCCAAATTTTAAAAAATAGCAGTAACCGTAAAGAAGATATTATTCAGGCGCGAATGAAGCTGCTTAAAATAAGTCTGTTGGCGAGGCTCGAACCCCGAGCAGGCCAATTAACAGTAGAAATATTCCCAGGTCGAATTTTTGCTAATCACCAGGAAAGAAAATAGACTTCGAAATATGCAGTTCGGGGCTACTTTGCTGTTATTGCTGATGGCAGTGATACCAAATTCTGCTAAAAAGTAGCTTATGACACTGGTCGTGAGCGTCAGTGATGACTGTCGGTCCAAGTCTTTGATGACGTACGCCTGGTTCAGTCCGATCGTGCAGCAGCCACGCACATAACAGCCATCACAGAGCTGCTTTCTCCCCCTTGCAGCGTCAAAGCCTCAGGCGCCTGATGTCATATCAAATCGATCGCCGCCTTATAGTGAAATGGCCTAATGTGTACGATTCAAAACCCGTTGGGTGTTGAAGATCTCGATGTCGTATGCACAGTTAATTTTTCCAACATCATCATCATTATCGTCGTCATCATCATCGCCAAAGTCCGCATATATATATATATCCCGTTTGTCTCCGTGATTAATAACGAATTTCTCTTGCACCAATTTGGTGCTGGACAATGATAGTCGGTGAGCAGCCATACCATCCATAACCACCTCTTCATTATGGGGTACAGAAGTCACTGTCGCAAACCTGTATCTCTGGTATTACTGAGACCAAAAGGTAACATGGGTGTGGGTTCAATGCCAGTGACTGCCAAAGAATGGAGAAAGGTCGTATGGATACATGAGTTGCAATACTCATTAGTACTCGCTTGTGACATAAGGTGATTCATTCTGCTTGTGATCAGGGTACAGCTAGTGTGACCGAGTAGTTGTCACGTATGGAATGTTTAAATGAGATAAAGTGTGGTTTCTGATACGTCTGTCATCGGTCATTGGCAAGCGTTGAAGGCACTTACTGTTCGATAATGTTTCATCCATTTTTACGCTTGTAGCGTATACTATCAGCGAGGCAGTGAATGCTCTTTTCCGTCTCTAGCACAGAAGGGGTTAACGAAGTCTTAAAACGCTGGACTCGTATTCATATCACACTGCGGTCTTTCAGATGTAGCTTTTCCGTGGTTTCCCTAAGCCACATGAAAGAACGTTGAGACTGTTCCTTTGAAAAGACATGAGCTACTTTTTTCCGCAGTCCAGACTTTCAGCTGACTTCGTCGGGTCGCCCGTAAGAGAAACCCTAATCTTCCTTTTTGCCCTTGACCACTCTTAAAAAGTGTCAAATTGGTTTGAAGAACTTTCTATCTATGTGAGGGTCCTCGTGTACTTCTTCTTAGCACCTTGAACTCGATCCTATTCCACGCCATCGAGCAACATGTACATGCCTTGGACCCAGCTTCGACCAATATTCTATAGTGGTGGGCGGTAGACGAGGAACCGCAGGTGAGGTTCGCTCACCAGTGCGTTTGGTGTCCTGTCTTGTGGAATGTATACTACGACGCTTACTACTGTGATCAGGACAATGTCGATGTTACACGTCATCAGAAAATTATCTCTCATCCAGGAACTCCAGGTATTCTTAGAGCTCTTTTAACAGCTAACGTTACAGTTTGCATAATACACTGAATATGGGTATTTGTAATAATAATAATAATAATAATAATAGTTTGAGTAATAAACGCTGATATTACAATTATATCAGTACTGTTAACATTGCATTAAATGTAAGTCACATAATACAATGGCCCTGTAGAATGAGACATGATATTGGAGCAATATCATAATAATCAAATCTGGAGAATAGCAAGGCATAATTGGCCAAAATTAGTAGAAAACATGGAGAAAAACAAACAAGAATGGGGATTAAACCTGGGAGAATGGAGAATGTTGGCAGTGTGACAGAGATATTGGTTTAATTCAACAAAGTGACTGTAGGAAACTAAGTGATGATAATAGAAAAGTTTTACCTCATTCTGAATGGAGCGTGATTGAGGCTCAGACATGATTCTGGACGTATCAGCTCTAGTACTACACTTATGGAATGATGATACGTATCTGAAATGCAAAAATATTTGTTAAGAACAGCAGGGAGGAAACGATGAAGAACACAGAGCGTCTGAAAATCTCGCCACCCACCCCATCGCATCCAGCCTAACTAAGCTTGAGAAGGGCTGAATTGAAAAGTTTATTCTCGATTTTGGCACTGGAAATATGTTTAGTGATGTCGAAATGTTGAAAAACTCAGGATTGGAGAGTAAATTGGGAGAACGATGTATGAAAATTGTACGGTGAGTAGGTAAGAATATTTTTGAAAAGCGATTTCTATAGGTGCTATAGTGCTCTAGGGCATATGACATACTGTGGCACTCATAATTACAGAACAGACTAGAATTTATTATAGAAATTTGGTTCCTGCTGTTACGCAAATAAATAATCGTATTATTTTTAAGTGTATTTCGGTGCAGCTGTGCCACCACCAATGGGTCATGTTTCATTCATGCCTGGAAAATGTATGTTTCAATTAACAATCATTAAAACTAAATTTGAACTTAAACCATTTTATGTACAGGGTGAACCGAAATAATCTTTACAACTTCGATCTCGTATATTTCAGAAATGGGGATAGGTAGATAGATGCTGTTTGCGGTATAATGTTCACATACACCTAACGGTTAAGCATCCATTTAGTAGAGTTCACTCTGTGCGCCATCTGCAGCACATAAGATATCTAACCGATATTTCATTTCCTCCCACGTCCAGCCTAATATGTTACCGAGAGATGTGACGCAGTGGTGAGCATACTGAACTCGCGTTCGGGCGGACAACGGTTCACACCCGCGTAAGGCATCCTGATTTAGGTTTTCCGTGATTTCCCTAAATCGCTTCCGGCAAATTCCGGGACGGTTCCTCTGAAAGGGATAGCCGATTTCTTTCCTCATCCTTCCCTCAACCAATGGGACCGAGGACCTCGCGGTTTGGTCCCTTCCTCCAAAATAACCAATCAGCTAACCTAATATGAATTCATCAGTGTGTGAAACTGCTCCTCTGATGCGACCTCGCAGTTAACTGCGGATACTGCACCAGAATCTGGTAGACAGGTCCTTCACAAAGCACGAAAGGAGAAAGTCTAAATAGGTTGTGTTGGACCTCAGTGTCAGCTTTGGTTTCTGTCAGCCATTCCACACATAGTGCCATCTGCTGGAGGAAACATATCTGATCAAAGTTGTAAAGTTCGTTTTGAAACGCGTTATTCTCTAGAATGTTAGGTTCTACACGACTTTCTTCACATTACCGTACAAATTACCTTCTGCAACAAAATGATGTTCTTGTGAAGTTGGTTGGCGAGTTAGCACATCAGTTTATAGTGTACTATAGTGTCAAAGCTTTTTGTTTATTTATTTGTAACAGGCTCCATTACAATAATTATAATACGAGATGTATGTATTGTGTGTGTTGAAACGTCCTCTTTGAACATTTATACATGACTGTTCTTAAACTGACACACAATATTTTTTTTTAGCGCAACGCAATCTGACTTTCAAAAATCCCTACAAAAGAATGGCCCTGACTAACATTAATCTATACCTTTCACAAATCACTTACCTCACCAAAAATCTCCGTCACTCGAACTACTGCAATACAGCGAGCGCCACTACTGCCAGCTAAATAACAGATTCAAACTTAATAGTCATAATATATATAGCAGTTCATAACATCCATTCTTACAAATATCAAAACTCCGCCATTTCTCTCCCCACATCCACCACTGCTGGCGGCTCACCTCCAACTGCGCAACACTACGCGCTGTTCACATCCAGCTGCCCAACACTACAATGGCAGACAACAATGCAAACTAGCCACAGAGCGCTACGTAACGTTGCCCATAAGAAAACATAAACAGCCTACTTACAGTGTGTGTGTATGGAGTGTAGCATAGTGTAATGATTGTGTTGTATGAAGACGATGAGAGAAAGGAGAGAGTGAAACCTAGTGCCGACACGTGGTCTAATTCTCGCGAATAGCACAAAGGAGGCCGCCAAGTTTAACGTCCCCATCCCACAGACGGATCACTGTCGACAGTGTCACATGCCCTCAATCCATGAGACACTGCAAAGAGGTTTGATATCTAAACGAGGACATTGTCGCAAATTCTGGTGATCGGGAAATTTACGCCATCACCTCTCCTCCCCCTGGCGGCCAAATATTGGCAGTTGAATTTTTTCCACCACTGGGATTCGAAGTCACTTTCCCCTGGGACTTGCGCTGCCTCACAAGCATACGTTAGCGACTTCGGCCACGGGACGGATTACAATTTCATTAAACTTATCTCCTTCTGAACAGGTCATGAAGGCCCAACGGTGCCGACCGGCCGCCGTGTCATCCTCAGGCCACAGGGGTCACTGGATGCGGATGTGGGAGGGGCATATGGTCAACACACCTTATGTCAGTTTACAAGACCTGAGCCGCTACTTCTCAATCAAGTAGCTCCTCAGTTTGCCTCACAAGGGCTGAGTGCACCCAGCTTGCCAACAGCGCTCGGCAGACTGGACGGTCACCCATCCAAGTGCTAGCCCAGCCCGATAGCGCATAATTTCGGTAATCTAATGGGAAGCGGTTTTACCACTGCCGCACGGCGGTTGGCTTGTAATTTCATTGAGTGAAAATATTTCACGATTGTATTTTGTGATCAAATTTTTCTCGTGGTTCTTGTCCTAATTTGCTTCTCCCTTTCTTGCTGAATCAGACACATAAACACGACACATGTTTTAATGAACAACACTCGAGCGTTCAGATGTCGAACTTCACGAAACTCGATGTTTATGTTCCTGCTGAGTGCGTCGTCCTTGGTCCCTGTCGATGATCAACTGCTTGCCTGCTCGTTCTGGCGCTTCGTTTGAACATTTTTTTACACACGTTTCTTTTTTACCTGTTCGCCCTCTCTTTCTCTACCTCTCACACATGCTTTGTGTATGAGTGTGTTCTTACAGTTTTTATTTTTTGTGCTGTCATTTTTGTACAGTTTCTTTCATATTAAATATTGTACCATTGCAGTGTAGCCGTTTATAAAGTGTTTTCCTTCTAGTACTGTCTCATGTATGCGAGAGTTTTCTGCTAAGCAGTGACACAGCGTTTGGCACATTGAAAGAATTGCGCAACAATGGCAACAGAAAGAGATAAAAACAAAGGACACACAGCACATTAGCAAGCTCGGGCGTAATAGAACTACCATTGTTTTGTCTGCAGACACGGCTGCTTTTACGCTTGTAAAAGCAAACGATGATGAGATTACAATTTAGTTTAGTAATAAATTTTAGCTCCAATATCAACTGTCGTTGTTCTAAATAAAATTTTGTCGAATTTATATGTAAACACGGAGAATATAAATAATAAAAGTACGTAGGCTTCCACGGCCTTGGTGTGTCATTAAATCCATCTGGGAAGATATAAATGGTTTTGAAAAGGTTCACGCCTTAAATACAATCTTTAACGAACAGTATTTATTTTCGTTATATCTGTGGGCGAGGGAGCGTATATGTGTGGTACAACTCACATTCTTGGTATCCGCGACTCATTTAGCAGATATGTTCCTGTCCCTCGTGCGTCGTGGAAGGAAAGCGCCATCGCAGGTCCACTCAGGCGTATTGCGGCGGCAGAGGTAATTATCTAATTGCCGGAAGGCTAACATTTCCTGCGCCCTCCTGCCGTTGACCGTTCTCACAGAGCACGGCTCACAGAAGAGCCCGACACTCGGCACGTTACTTCGCGGCAGCAGTTTTTCTTCTCTTAGCACACGCCAGCTCACCATCTAAGTTCTGTTTTTAGGTATACCTGCAGAAATCGACATCATCGTGTCCCAAAGGGTTTCCTCCCATCATTTCTGCTCAATTAATTTACTTTGTAGGAAGGCCACCTAGCAGCAACTTGTCTATCACTTAACCTTAAGATGACAAAGTAGTAGTAAGCCTTGTTGAAACAGAGAAGTTTATTTGTTTTTGTGAACGTAATAGCTTTCTTAGCCGATATGCGTGACACACGATTCATGATTCTTTTCCTATCCGAAAGCCACAAAAAATTAGTAAAATGTTTATTGTAATGAACATCATGACATATATAATCCATTGCACAACAAATGACATCACTATATTGCTTATACTGAACAGACTGATGCTTTAGTTCACTAGAAAAAGTACACTGATAGCCATTAACAACGCAATACCATGGAGATGGCATGCAACAAATGTCAAATTGGCATGAAGTCTACTAGATGCTTGGTTATGTAAATAATCAGTATTTCAGTAACGTCATCCAAACTAACTAGGAGTAACGCGGTCTGAATTCTGTATGTAAGGAAAGGTTATACAGCGACTTTCTCATGCAGAAATCATGTTTCAGTGCTGGTTGTTTGTGAGAAGAAGGTGTTGTACCCCACGTAAGAGGAACAAACGTCTACCAGCACATATTGTAATGCGAGACGGGTATTATCGTGGTCTATCGAGACTGCTGGTAACACAGGTGTGCAAAAAAATATTTTTTGAAAGTTGTTTGAAATTTGATAACCTACTTTTATGTACTTTTCAGTGCTGATTTAAAAAATGAATCCTTTTTTTCTGTCACGTCAGGTTTTCTCACAAAAAAGGGAGTATTTTTGGGCATAATAACAAAATTTAAGCAATTTATCACATTTTTCCAACGTTATAAAATTTTATTTTATTTATAAATCATGTTCTAAACTACATTTCCAGTACATTTCCATTTCTCTTTAAACTCATAAGTCCTTATAATAACGCTTTCGCTTTCTGTCGAAGCTTCTTTTATTGCTCTTCCGGCTGTGGTCTCGTTGAGGATCATCTCTTTTTATCATCCAGCAGTAGTCCGCTATCATGTTGACGTTCTATCTTCCTTGATATCTTCTTTCCATTTCTTTGATGACTTGGTGGAATCTTTCGTCCTGCTCTTCACTTACATTACCAAGGTTTGCAAGGAAGTAGTCAAGATGTAAGAAGGATATTATATTTTGAAATGTGCCATAAGTCCAGGAACATCACTGCAAAAAACCAATAAGAAATATCCTTTTTGTTTTTCAGATTGAAACCTCATACGTTACAATAACAAAAATAGCAGTCATCACTATGATTTTTTGGCTCCCTGCAAGCCATTGGTATTCAAAAACGTAAGGACAGCTTTCTACGTTGAAACCATTGTCCCAGTTCTACAAGACATACTGAACAATGTGCGGAGCCCAAGGCTTATCTTGATCGCCTAACTTTATTCCAAAATAGGCGAAATATACTTTTTCAACAAAGTCGGAAATGTTTCTTTGTTGCTTTTTAACGGCATAGTTACCACAAAAGTAGCAGAAGCTATCTGGCGAGTTTATACATCCTCTGGTAGCCATTGTCCATTGTCCGTAAAACAACTTTACAACACAAGATACTGTCACTACTTCAAAGCACTAGTAACAACAACACGTGAACAGCACAGAGTGAAGACGTACTGTGAACTGAAGGACAACAGCAGAAGCTCACTGCTTGGTGATGGCGGGGGAAGGGGCAGCGCGACAGACAGGCACTGACATGAAAATACTGCTGGGTTCTCCTAATTACTCTTTATTTTACGTGTATCTAGTATAAAAACGGCTAAACAACAGTTTATGGAGATGAGCTAAAGCTTGACAAGCAATTTGTGAAATAACTGTACGTGATGGAATTTTTAAACTATTTTCCCGAAATCAGCGTTGAAAACACTATAAAAAGGACTTAATAAATTTGAAACAATTTTTATGTCGCAGACCTGTATAGGCATTGCGCTGTGTACGACTTCACACACAACAATAAGGAGAGGTGGACTACAGAGTGCCGCGGCAAATGTCATTTTAGCAAAACTGGACAGAAGCAGAAATGATTAGTGAACATTTACGTAACTTTAATTTCTCCAAGCGTACTAATACTGATTACAATAATACAGCAAGGAACAGAGGCCAGCTATTAGAAGGTCGACAAGTATAAGTCTCTCTGTTCTAAAGCATAAACGACGGAGTCGGAGCTACAACTAGGCGGCGTCTGCGTAGAGGCACGTAGAGGAAAGGCTCCAGTCCGAGTGGCTGTGCCGGATGAAGTGGCCAAGCGGTTCTAGGCGCTACAGTCTGGAACCGCGCGACCGCTACGGTCCTGCCTCGGGCATGGATGTGTGTGATGTCCTTAGGTTACTTAGGTTTAAGTAGTTCTAAGTTCTAGGGGACTGATGACCTCAGAAGTTAAGTCCCGTAGTGCTCAGAGCCATTTGAACCATTTCTTTGAGTGGCTGTCTGGCTGCCGCCAGCGCTCCTTATTGCGGCGGCAGAGGGCACTCGGGGTACAGAGCTGCTGGAGGCGAGGCTCAGTGGGCGCGCACCACTGCGTCCGCCAGATGCCGCGAGACTGTTGTCAGTGTCTGACAGAAACTTGCAATTCCACTGCCAATCTGATGTCTTTGGGGTCGTATCGATATGCGGTTCAAACTGGTTCAAATGGCTCTGAGCGCTGTGGGACTTAACATCTGAGGTCATCAGTCCCCTAGAACTTAGAACTACTTAAACCTAACTAACCTATGGACGTCACACACATCCATGCCCGAGGCAGGATTCGAACTAGCGACCGTAGCGGTGCGCGGTTCCAGACTGAATCGCCTAAAACCGCTCGGCCACAACGGCCGGCTATCGATATGTGTTATCACAGCTAACACTGGTCGGAATCCCATGACCATCCTGCGAAAATGGAATCGATGGCTTCAAGAAAGCCACTCTTAAACCCATGCAGGAGGTCAGTGAATCCACGCAACTAGCGCCCAAGAGGACAGACATTTTGTTTGCCTCGCCAGCAGCATCGTGCAGCAAGTCACATACCTTGAGTTAGAAAATGGTTTTGTTTGCTGCTTAACAGGTATCTGTGCTGACTGTACACAATGTCTGGAGCATCACACATGTCAGCACGCTGACCATCATTGCAGCATTCACTGACGCAGCTGCAGAGAGATGCATCCTGGCAGTGGTCGGCTCAACAACAACATTGGACACAGGAGTGGCATCACATAGTCTTTTCAGACGACACACAGTTTTGCGCACATCATCAAAATGGACACATCATGTATGAAGGCTCTGAGGAGCACGGACGTTCACAGATTGCATTTATTATCGTCAGATGGACGTAACTGTCGTCATCTATGGGTTACCTTTGGGTACACAGCCCTATAACATCTCGTTGGCAAGCGGGTAATTAGGAAGGAAGCAGTTACATGTATGATGTGTTAGGGTCAATGGCTGTACTGTATCTCAAAACCTATATGATGTTGTATTTTATGGGGATAATGCAACTTCCCATGTGGCCCATGCTAATGTACCATTTCTAGATACAATCAAAAAGTTCTAGAGGACTCTTACCCACTGAAAACATCTGATTATGAGTTGCTGAGAGACTGACATTGTTGCTGTCGGAAGTAGCAGTCTTGTGTACAAAATTTATCAGCTTACGTACCCCCAAAATCACCTACAAATTTAATCACATTGTCTTCCTACAATACTGTATATGCTTGATAAAATTTTGTTATGTTCTATGCTTCCTGGCCAACAGTTTATCTTCACATGCAAGAGTTCACTTTTGTATAAGATCCTTAGTAGGTAACCAGAGTAGTTGAGCGCAATATAGTATATCCTTGGAATTAAAATCAATAAGACTGTTCTTGGAAATCCTGTTTCCAAAATCCTACAAAAGCTGAATCTTGTCACTTGCCCAGTGATAACAGCATGCACCATTAATACGTGCGATAAACGAAATACACTGATAAGAGCCAAAACATTATGACCACTGCGCACCGCGACTTTAGATGTCGCTTGGTGGCGTTGTGTACACGTGACGCTGTAACATAAGTATGTAAGCGGAACAGACAACGGCAGGGGATCATTCCAGCGAAGGTATGGGCTGCAAATGGGAATTCATTGAGATAAGCGACTTTGACAAATGGCAGATTATTATTGCGCAGAGCCTGTGAACGAGTGTCTCGAAAATGGCAACGCTGGTCGAATGTTCACATGCTGCCATCGTGAGCGTCTACGGGAAGAGACAGAAGGACAGTGATACTACCACTGGGTGCTGAATGGTTGACGTCCACGGTTCTCCACAGAGAGTGGGTTTTGGAGGTTTGCTGATCTACAGTGTAAAGCAGGATAGATGGTAAAAGGTGGCATCTGTGCCGAAAGAGCACAATGTTGGTGCAGGGACAAGTCTATCGGAGCACACCTTTTATCGTACATTGCTGAGCGTGAAGTTCCGGAGCAGACCAGCACTACGTGTTAACATGTTGATCCAAAGACATCGTCAGCTACGACAGCAGTGGCGCAGGACCATCTGGATTTCACCGTAGACCAATAGATGGTAAGTCTATGGTCGTCTCCACAAACGCCGTAGTCAAGGTGAGAGCGTCTCGAAATGTGCAGCGCGCCAAGGACGCAGGCTCGTGGGAGCAGTATTATGCTGTGGGAAACATTCTCCTGCGCTTTCATGGAACTTGTGGTAATAATCGAACACACGCTGACAGCTGCGAACCACCTGCATCCCCTCATCCTTGATTTCTTCCCCGACAGCGATGTCAGCTTTCAGCAGTATAGTTGTCCGTCTCTCTGAACCAGAAGTGTGCTACAGTGATTTGAGGAGCATTGTAGTGAACTCAGGTTGATGACTCGGTGACCAAATTCACCTGATGTAAATACAAATGGAACCCGTATGGGTCGCAGTCGGGGCCATCACCCCGTACTCAAATCAGCACCCGTTACTTGTGTGAATTACGAGGGCAGTTCAATAAGTAATGCAACACATTTTTTTCTGAAACAGGGGTTGTTTTATTCAGCATTGAAATACACCAGGTTATTCCCCAATCTTTTAGCTACACAACACTATTTTTCAACGTAATCTCCATTCAATGCTACGGCCTTACGCCACCTTGAAATGAGGGCCTGTATGCCTTCACGGTACTATTCCACTGGTCGATGTCGGAGCGAACGACGTACTGCATCAATAACTTCTTCATCATCCGCGTATTGCCTCCCACGGATTGCGTCCTTCATTGGGCCAAACATATGGAAATCCGACGGTGCGAGATCGGGGCTGTAGGGTGCTTGAGGAAGAACAGTCCACTGAAGTTTTGTGAACTCCTCTCGGGTGCAAAGACTTGTGTGAGGTCTTGCGTTGTCATGAAGAAGGAGAAGTTCGTTCTGATTTTTGTGCCTACGAACACGCAGAAGTCGTTTCTTCAATTTCTGAAGAGTAGCACAATACACTTCAGAGTTGATCGTTTGACCATGGGGAAGGACATCGAACAGAATAACCCCTTCAGCGTCCCAGAAGACTGTAACCATGACTTTACCAGTTGAGGGTATGGCTTTAAACTTTTTCTTGGTAGGGGAGTGGGTGTGGCGCCACTCCATTGATTGCCGTTTTGTTTCAGGTTCGAAGTGATGAACCCATGTTTCATCGCCTGTAACAATCTTTGACAAGAAATTGTCACCCTCAGCCACATGACGAGCAAGCAATTCCGCACAGATGGTTCTCCTTTGCTCTTTATGGTGGTCGGTTAGACAACGAGGGACCCAGCGGGAACAAACCTTTGAATATCCCAATTCGTGAACAATTGTGACAGCACTACCAACAGAGATGTCAAGTTGAGCACTGAGTTGATTGATGGTGATCCGTCGATCATCCCGAACGAGTGTGTTCGCACGCTCCGCCATTGCAGGAGTCACAGCTGTGCACGGCCGGCCCGCACGCGGGAGATCAGACAGTCTTGCTTGACCTTGCGGCGATGATGACACACGCTTTGCCCAACGACTCACCATGCTTTTGTCCACTGCCAGATCACCGTAGACATTCTGCAAGCGCCTATGAATATCTGAGATTCCCTGGTTTTCCGCCAAAAGAAACTCGATCACTGCCCGTTGTTTGCAACGCACATCCGTTACAGACGCCATTTTAACAGCTCCGTACAGCGCTGCCACCAGTCGGGAGTCAATGAAACTATACGAGACGAAGCGGGAATGTTTGAAAATATTCCATAAGAAATTTACGGTTTTTTCAACCAAAATTGGCCGAGAAAAAAAATGTGTTGCATTACTTATTGAACTGCCCTCGTACATTACCTGTGGGTAGACATCTAATGCCACATACCCGTCAAACCTAACAACAAACTGTCGGATCCCTGATACGCTGAATCAGTTATTTATTTCGTTCTAAAGACGGACAAACAATCTATTAAGCAGTTGGTCATAATGTTTTGGCTCATCAGTGTATGTTTGCTATGCGTTCTCTTATACAGGGTGATTCAAAAAGAATACCACAACTTTAGGAATTTAAAACTCTGCAACGACAAAAGGCAGAGCTAAGCACTATCTGTCGGCGAATTAAGGGAGCTATAAAGTTTCATTTAGTTGTACATTTGTTCGCTTGAGGCGCTGTTGACTAGGCGTCAGCGTCAGTTGATGCTAAGATGGCGACCGCTCAACAGAAAGCTTTTTGTGTTATTGAGTACGGCAGAAGTGAATCAACGACAGTTGTTCAGCGTGCATTTCGAACGAAGTATGGTGTTAAACCTCCTGATAGGTGGTGTATTAAACGTTGGTATAAACAGTTTACAGAGAATGGGTGTTTGTGCCACCAGGCAGCCCGTGACAGAGCACTTCATCACTGGCCTCCAAGAAGCCCTGATCTTACCCCCTGCGATTTTTTCTTATGGGAGTATGTTAAGGATATGGTGTTTCGGCCACCTCTCCCAGCCACCATTGATGATTTGAAACGAGAAATAACAGCAGCTATCCAAACTGTTACGCCTGATATGCTACAGAGAGTGTGGAACGAGTTGGAGTATCAGGTTGATATTGCTCGAGTGTCTGGAGGGGGCCATATTGAACATCTCTGAACTTGTTTTTGAGTGAAAAAAAAACCTTTTTAAATATTCTTTGTAATGATGTATAACAGGAGGTTATATTATGTTTCTTTCATTAAATACACATTTTTAAAGTTGTATTCTTTTTGAATCACCCTGTATTGTGTTGCCTCAAATACTATATTATTGCTTCAAGTGAATTGCGACACTTTTAGCACAAATACGACTTAGTAATACTAGTTCGTAATGTAAGTTGACGAATATGATAACAGACACATCTTAACAATCGGATGTGCCAACATTCTCGTTGACTGTATTGATACTAATACGTTCTTGGCCCGAGAAACATTCAAATCTTCATCAGATTAAATTAATCTATACCTGTAGTAATTTTTTGTTACACCATACGGCTGTACAAGGGAAAAATAATTCCTAAATTTTGTGTTTAGTGGCCTCAATGGGTTTGCAAACCAAAACTATGTAAACTAGCTGGTGCTAAATTTACAACACAGACATTGTAAAATATGTCCCGCTCATGAGCAAAAACAGAAAGAAAATATTGAAGTAGCACATTAATAAAAATATGTTGTAATCAGGAAGTCATATTTTTATGGATGCGTCCCCTTTTGTAATAAGACTTTTTTACTTCAATACATTAAGCCAGTCAGGTTTTGATTGCGTTTCCGAGGTATTACCTAGCACTCTGCCTTTACGTAATTTTTCATTCCTACTAATTCAGCTAGTCTCTTTTCAAATCATTTGCAAAGTGAACAATCTCACACTTTCTGGTCGACGACACGCAACACTACCAGGCAAACCGGTATCCTCAACGTAGTTAAAAATGCTTAGAAATTTTTGGCGAGCAGTGACTGGCCGTTCTTGTGATGAAGTACAGACTCAGGAGACTTTTAGTGATGAAGTCGTAGCACGTAACTTCCTCCCTTTCCAACGTGGACACTCCCGAAATTCATTTTCGTCGATATTATCAGTAGGGCCCGGATTTTAATGACAAGTCATATTTTTTTCTGAACTGTAGGGTGAATTTTAGAAAAATGTATACGAAAATCTAGGCATTTTAGTGCCGAAAAATGTATTTTGATTGTGCATATAAAGTGATATTTCAACAAATTTTAGTAATTTTTAAATTTTAGTAATAGGTCATATTGCGGCCAACTTTTAATATAATAGGTCATATTTCCGTCAACTTTTGCCAAAAATGCTTATACCGTTTTTCTCGTATCTTACGGGACACAGGAATGAGACAATATTTAACGTGCTATTATGAAACATAAACAGATAAATTAGTACACGGCTTTATTTCTCAGGACTGTAGCAGAAAATCGGTGTAACGCAACAGTCGTTTCGCGAACATAAGACAACACGCTCTCAACAAAGGCGGCTTCTGCCGTAATATTCATTGCAGTCGCACAGGTGTTCCCAGTAACCAGTTTGAATACAGCCTTTGCCTTGTTCATCATGCCTAAAGCAAAGTGCTCCGACAGCGTGAAGTTGCGAGGATATGTTCGAGAATTTAGAGAGAAGTTCTTTTGTACTGATGGGAAAATATTATTTTGTAAACTCTGTGAAGTTAGTGCAGAAAAAGCGCTTTAATGTGCAACAACACTGTAATACCGCTAAACACAGCGGCTGAGTGAAACGAAGTGCTGAAAAGAACAGGAGGCAAACGCTGTTATTTGAACAGACAGGTCAATCGTCAACAGTGCAATCATTCTGCAAGGATCTGTGTGAGATGATGGTGCTACGGATATTAGTGGGCGATATATTGCAAATGTTGTTGTTGGTGGCCCTGGGGATATGTTCCTACTAACGTGTGTAGCTCTCGATAGAGTAAACAATTCGATGATTGCTATTTTGTTTGACAACTCTCTGAAGCTACTGTGACCGGATGGTGTGAAAAGAGACAACGTTTTGCTGCTTGTAACAGATGGTGCTTCATATATGCCTAAAGCAGCCAAAGGGCTTCAGATTCTCTACCCCAGTATGTTGTACACCACTTGCCTTGCACATGCGTTGCACATGAGTTGCCGAAGAGGTGCGATCAGATTACCCTGACGTGGAGAAATTAATTTCCTGTGGCAAGAAAATCTATGTGAAGGCTCCGCTACGGGTGCAGAAATTCAAGGAACAAGCACCTTCAACGCCCCTCCCACCTAAACCTGTTCTTACACGATGGGGTTCTTGGCTTAATGCTGCTGAGTATTACTGCACCAACTACACCCAAATAAAGACAATCTTCTGTGAGCCTGATAGCGATGAATCAAGTGCTATCAAAATTGTGAAAGAAGTTTTTACAGTGACATTGTCTCGAAACTTGGCATACATCAACGCCAATTTTTCAGTGATATCAAAAGGCATCAAACCACTGGAAGCTGTTGGCACTCAGCTATGTGAGGCCCTGACTATTGTGCAACATGTGGAGAGTGAGTTGGATCGAGCTCGTGATCATGTGGCTGACAAAGTGAAAACCAAATTGCAAAGTGTTCTCCAACGGAATCCTGAATATTCTACACTGTGCAAAATTAGTGACAGTCTTTCAGGGAATGCCGCAACATTTGAAGATACTGAAACAAGGCTGAACTCCAGTGACGTCTTGTGAAGTGGAGAGGAACTTTTCCAGGTACAAAACTATCCTCAGCGACAACCGTAGATCTTTGACAATGGAAAACCTGAAAATGCACCTTGTGAGCCAGTGCAACTTTGCAGATACTGAAGATTGACATACGGTATTAAATAATGTGAAACACTTTAAATATTATGTAGAAAAAAAACATTTTTTTACTGTTTCGATAGATGATATTTTCACTGTACTTTGTGTTTAGAAAATAAAACATTCACACATTCAAAAAATAGGTGCAAATTAGCCACAAACCCTCCAGAAAGAAAGAACTATACTCACAATATTTTGTGAAGTGAATTTTGTATTACTTTATTGTGAAAAAAATTAAATAAACAAACAAGAATGCTTTAAATAAACTTCTATTAAGTCATATTTTATTTTTAAGGTCATATTTACGTAAGTTTTAGGTAATAAATGCTTGCATAATTCACTGTTTTTAGGTAATTAAAATCTGGGCCCTAATTATCAGTAACATTCGAGACATATGGCACCTCGACGCCTGTCATTCTCGCATGTTCCGTTGCAAGTCGTCGCTCGCTTTTATTGTCAAAAAAATGGTTCAAATGGCTCTGAGCACTATGGGACTCAACATCTTAGGTCATAAGTCCCCTAGAACTTAGAACTACTTAAACCTAACTAACCTAAGGACATCACACACACCCATGCCCGAGGCAGGATTCGAACCTGCGACCGTAGCAGTCCTGCGGTTCCGGACTGCAGCGCCAGAACCGCTAGACCACCGCGGCCGGCGCTTTTATAGTCAATATATGTCTGAGTGAAGCTACTCATGTACCACCACAATAAAATGAAAACAGTGAATAGTAGAGAGAGTATGGATGAGAACAGCGGCGTATTTAAGTTTACAAAATAATGACAAGTTTTATTAAACCTTTATTAACTATAACTAGTTGATAAATCTTTCACAAAAATGACTAACACGAATCAGATAAGGAGTGGTGTTTGATAGGCAAAGCATAAATTGGAGTGGAAGCTGTAAAAATTCTCCCCTGAATTAATCCTATTTACAACGGAAACTGACTTTGTTTTCACAAATCCACTGTGAGGCCCAACTCTGTTCAAATGGAACCAACCACGATCGACTGTAACACAAACTATGGTTCACCTGAGAACAGAAAGCTGTGAATATCATTTAACAACTCTACGCCGGTGAAGCAGCACCTTAGCCTTTCACGTTGACTCAAGCGTCAGCAGAAAATGGCGCGCTGTGGGCGAGGAGCGCTCGCTGCGGTATCTGTAATGTTCTTAATCGACCACGAAAATATGCAAACTACGCGGTCCGGCGTTCTGATTATAAGAAAGAGGGTAACTTCCCTATTAGAGCCACGAAATCTCGATAGATTTCAGGGTGGGGTGCACTCGTTCTTTGACTCACAGGCAGGACGGTGCGTGCTGGAGGTGTCAAACGTAAGACAGCCAACTCAGGACGAATAAGTTCACACTCCTGACACACGATATGACCGAGATGATATGCAGTTCCACTGCCGGTACAATTGGAAACTACCACAGGCTCTTAGTCCACCACAAGATACAAATCGCAAGTCTCATCCACTATGGAAAGACCTTAAGTTCTCCACCAGGCGAGATCCAGAAGATGAAGACCTTGAAAAATCACGAACGACTTTCCACTAAGTCTTAGTATAGGAGCTGAATTAGCGAAATGAAACCGCCCAGCACATAGTAAAAACCATTCGAACCGTCCTCTACTCCTTCAATCTCGTCTCTGGACTGTTGTGTTGGCCTGGTAGCCAACCCAGACTTTGCACCGGAGTTCCCACGCTGGGGGAGCCAGTCTCTACTTTGCATATCCTGAGAGGAGCCAATCAGCGACTCCAAATCTCTCTTGTATAAAAAGATAAGACTTTAGACTAGCGAGGTGTCGTTCTCACGGTAAGCATGCCCATGTTTTGGCAAGAAACATCTGCCTAAATGGGACCACAGTCCCTCATTTAAAAGGTGATTTAATCTTTCCGGGCAGACCGTTTCCAATTTCCGAAAGAAGGCTGTTAAGGTTCCCAGAGCGTGGTGCCAGTGAAATATATAATTTTGCCACTCACTAAAAATATCTGGCTACTTCTTGGCGTCAGGTGGTGGGCGGGGGGGGGGGGGGGGGAGAGGACGTTACAGACCTACCTCTAGACACATACGTTAGCTGCTCTGTCTGTATCATTCAAGTGTCTAATATGGGAATCTGTGGAGTTTTATGACCCTTCCACCATTTGCACAAAAGTTCAGTTTAGAGCAGCCTCTCTTAAATGACTTGTTCCACCCACTTACAGCCAAGTGAATATCTTCTGCAACAGACAGGCGCCAGGCCTAGGTAAAATGTTTTGCGAACTGGCGTCCTCCTATCCGAACTTAAGCTAGAGGAGGAGAGAGCTTTTGACAGTAGTCCCTCTGCAGGTAAGAACCACTGAACACTGTTTTCCAGAACAATTTGCATGGCCAAGTCGCTGCACACAGCATTTATGGTCCCCAATTCATCTCATTCCCTGTTACCATTCGCCTCCTCTATGGCGTGCTGGGTCCAAGCTCTTGACAGGTTACAAGAACATTCTTCCCAGAATTTCCTCATGTAGAAAAAGTCATTAACCACAAACAGCAAATGTACTACCAGGAACACTGAGATGATGTCCTAAAATATCAATTTGATCTGACTGTCAATATTGTTAAAGTGAGAGAGTGGCGTGCCATCTCTCAATGTAATGTATAAGTACTCACCTGTAGTTCTGTCTTTTCAAATAAAGCTACTTTGACGCTTATTAATCTCTCTGTTCAGAAAGACAGTCTCGCTTAGGCGGAATAATTTTTTGAAGACTTAAATTCTTTATGATCAGAGAATTAGCAGAAGTGGTGAATGTTGACCTGTCATATACTACAGAACATTTGTATTCTGTGAATAGCATCAAAGACTTCAGTTGTATTTGCCCCGGCCATAACAAAGAAAATTAGAGGAAATGTTGGTTCGTTTGTGTATCTCTGCTTGCTGTTGAACAATATCGACAATTCTTATCAATGATCATTAACAGTGAGAAGGAAATAGTACCTTCAGATTAACATCAAGAAAAGAATTGAAATGTGCAAATTTTTACGCCGATCAGTAATGTCGTTAAGCGTCTGTTGTTATAAAGCAGGTGTCGTATAGTTAGAAATGCCTTTCTGTAGTGTAGTCGTCACAGCTGGTTAAGCCTTGCAGCCGGGACTGAAGAGCAAGGTTTCACCAAGTGCTGTTACATCACCACGCTTCCCTCTCTCACACAATGCGACTGCTTATGAACTTGGTTCGTAGGTTAAGTCCACATTGACAACAGTCTCTTGACCTCTGACTAGAATCATTTCACAAGCAATTGCAGGAACTTCTTCAGGAAACTTCTTCATAACATCTTGCCCGACGACACTTCGAGATAAATTTCTCTAAGACGAATTTTCAACGCGGTTCAATTTGAAGTTCGCTGTCAGTGAATACTGTATTTCAGTGTGTAAGTGAATATCCGTATGTCAGCGCCATTCAGTTTGTTCCTATTTTTAGATGCTCATGTGAGATTTACACCGTACGTTTGTATTTACCGCAAGCAGAGTGGTACTCAAAAGATGTATATATCACATCGAAAAACTGAAACTGTGACCATGAAACATGGTGGCGGTAGTACTTGCTTTCATATTCACCTTCAGTGTGTGACATTTTTCCAACGATGGGTGACGTGGCGGAGACCTTAGCCGAAGAAGTCTGCATTTTGGCTGTTAAGGAAAAGTTCTGGAAATGTCTGCCACGCAATGGTTTCTTGAACCGAGGTAAGAGGAATAGGTGCTGGAGGTGAAGTGGAACAAAATCATGCCCTTGCAAAAGTTCCCACGATTCTGCATCTTGACAGCAACCCGTAACCCCGTCAGGACGTTTTGATAGTATGGTACTGCGACGGCTTGCCCTTTACGAGCATAATCTGATGGCATCACACCATGGCAATTGCAAAAACACTGTCAGTATCATTGTGCCAGGTGCTGGTTGGGTTTTCGTCTTTTCACTGATGGTGAATCCATATATTTGCATTGCTTGCTTTTCTCCTTTGTCAGTGGATCATAGAATGAATCCAGAACTTGTCATATGATTAGACGGCTAAAGAAGGCATCTGTATTACCATGACACAGCGGCTACATTTACTCTGTAACCTCGGTTGGGCGGGCTTTTTAAATGGGCATGAGCAGTGGCGGAATCCAGCGGTCAGCTACTTTCTCGTGTTAAAAATGTCGTACAAAATAATGAATCTGATTCATGTCTGGTTTTCATTTTTTCCAGTATCGCATAGATTGTGATACGCTCAATTGCTCTATCTGTTACCGGTTATTCAGAGATTGATTTGCCTCTTTCCGTACAGTCAGTCAGACTGTATGTGTCTGCAGCAAGCACCTACTTAGCTGTATGACACTGCATTGTTGTCGTACACTTACACCAACTCAACATGTACTGTTGCACTATTGTTCCCCTTCAAATGCAGAAAACGCTATTTTGTTTTGGCTCGTCTAGTGTCGTACTGCGTTACTTTGACAGCGGGATATCAATGTATACCAGGACTACAAACGTGCAGCTAAAAAGAAACAGCAAAATTATGTCGTAAATCTATTTTTTCGAGGTGATAATTCAATCTTTGTGACATACCGCTATATATTTCATGCTGATCTCACTCGCGATTAGAACAGTTTGTGGATTTATATTATGAAAAGTTGCTGCATCTTGAAATCCATAACTCACTGTTAGTCGTCCAGAATATTTGTAGCATTTTATTGACTCAGAGAAGTTTTCTGTAAGAGAGCAACACGAGAAGAGGGCGGCAGCCGTGGAGCCTGGACAGTCCATGCGACAGATATCGGGATTAGGACGGAGGGACGCTTGGGGAGCAGACCAATAAATCGCCGAGATGTCCCCATCTGTATGCTCGGCAGCCGGCACTCACCCGAGATAAACACAGGCCCACACATTTCCGTCGTCCGTCTAAGAGATTCCCTCCCAAACGTGGCTGGATCATTTCATATAAGATCACGGTTTTCTCAAGAGTACCGAGAAATTCAATTGCCGTCAAATTTATAGGTGTTTCACCAGGAAAGGGACAAACTTTAGGAGGTGACAGTATGGACGGTGTCGAAGGAATAAATCACAGAAATGTACGTTCTTTCCTCAGTGGTCGTCAAGATAGTGCGTTTCAAGACATTTTCATATTCAGTACAAAAGCTGCTTGCAGTTGAAATTGCAGCTCCATTTAACAGCGAAATGTTATTTATTGTTCGTATATAAGATTAGGAAGAAGACATAATTTCTGGACGATATTGAGGCATATGGATTGCCACCTCTGGCAGCGACAACGAATGGGCATCTGTTGAACTGAGCTTGGATGACAGATGCAGCGAAGTCATTCCATGCTACTTCATCTGCGAGAGATCAGGAGAAAATGATGTCGAAGGCGACAGACGAACACCCTCTGTGCAGAAGTAGGTCAGGACAGCACGGTCATCAGTCTGTCTTGCGTTATCTTGTTGGAAAACAACCAGAGACCTTCTTACACGAAACATAACTCAATATTCTAACAAAAAACATTTAAATCTGATTTCTGAATGAGAAATCTTTTGCTTATTCTTTCCTTGTATACAGAACGAAGATGGCGTTACTCCTACCTATTTTGTGCGTTCGTCCGGAAATGATAATCATTTGCATATCGAAGCATGCAGTGCACTTCATGAAAAGTTCAGTTGAGCAAAGGTGAACACACGTAGCTGAGAAGAAGTGATGGAAGGTTAACATTACCGTTATGAGTTGTCTAAGTTGGCAAAATTACTTAGTTCATATTTTGAGCTGCGGCAGCAGTACCTTTCTTTTTCTTATGGAAAGCAAAATAATGTTGCTGCGAGTAATGTCATCTTAATTACAAACCTATTTAGTCTCATGCTGTTTGTCTTTCCCGATGGGGTAAATGTTTTTGAGTCCCGAGAGACAGAAATTGGAGAAGAGTGTCCTATTTAGTGACGTTGGAGAAAGGAGAAGGTTCAGTAAGAAAAGTAGGGTAAGTGAAGTTAGTTATAATGGGAAACGCTGCTTTCGAAAAGAAGGCGACACGGAATCGTTGTTTTAGATGTAGCTTACTATCTGTCTTTAGAAGCTCGAGAATTATGTCACTTCTATGATAAAATAAGGGATGTGGTTGTAATGTCGGGTATGAAAATCCCTGTGCTCGTTTTCCTATTGCCAGGATAACTGTAGTAACGGTGAAATATAATAAATAAACGACCTCCATAAACACACACACACACACACACACACATACACGGGATGAACTTTAATAAAAGCGACACATTGCAGGGATAGATTTCTTACTGGAAATGGAGGAAGAAAGGCCCTAGTAACATGTGTCGGGAAATGCATCATTGCCATGGTAGACGGCGCTGACGAATGAAAGTTTGTCTGATCACGTGCCGTGTTTTCCTTGTGTGTTGCAGGCTGTGTGATTGACGCTGTGAATTCTAAGCAGCAGTGGCCCGGTATTCACGTCGGGAACAAGCTGAGGTGGTGTTTGTGGATGGCCATGCTGATGGAAAATGTCGAGAGGCAGCACGGCCATACCAAAACAAGTACCCTCATAGACACTAATGACATCGCACAACATTTCAAGCTCTTTTTAGGCGTTTGTGTGATCATGGCCCTTTCAGAAAGATGCACGTGTAGCGAGGTGGGACACTGTGCGTACACCAAATCTGGAGACCGAGTTCTACAGGATATTGAGACGAACCGTATTACAAGCTCCAGGCAAGTGGCCCAATATCATGGTGGAAGCCAAAGTAAGGTTATACGTATCATGCATGACAACCACTACTATCCCCGTCACCTGCAATCCCATGGAGGCCACTTTGAACATATGCTGTGACATGGATGCGAGGCAGCTCTGTAATGTGTTCCGGGACGATTTATTGTCGTTACAAGCACACCGTCCATTTCCAGATACATGTTCATAGGACCTAGATAGAGAAGATACAACGGAGAGCAGCGCGCTTCGCGACAGGATCATGTAGTAATCGAGAAAGCGTTACGGAGATGACAGATAAACTCCAGTGGAAGACTCTGCAGGAAAGACGCTCAGTAGCTCGGTACGGGCTTTTGTTGAAGTTTCGAGAACATACCTTCACCGAGGAGTCAAGCAGTATATTGCTCCCTCCTACGTATATCTCGCGAAGAGACCATGAGGATAAAATCAGAGAGATTAGAGCCTACACAGAGGCATTCCGACAATCCTTCTTTCCATGAACAATATGAGACTGGAATAGAAGGGAGAACCGATAGAGGTACTCAAGGTACCCTTCGCCACACACCGTCAGGTGGCTTGCGGAGTATGGATGTAGATGTAGATGTAGACCTTTTCTCCTCCATTTCCAGTCCAGAATAAAGTTTTATCTATGATTGACGCGCTAATTAAAAACATTGTTATCTCCGAAGCATGGGCGTTTACTCCACGGTATTGTAAACTTGCAGGCGACTTTTCAACCGAAATATCGGATAAGAATTAATAATATCTCGGATGCACTCCCGAAAAAAAATGGAATATTCGAGAAACACATACTAAAAACTTGATTCTATTTGATAAGCATTGTTTTACTCAAATGTGTAATGCATCGCTATATCTGGGGATTTTTCCAGAGAGATTGAAACATTCCCTCGTCAAAGTCAGGAGCGTCACTTTCGAAGAATGGGACATCCCTGAGGAGAATTCGTCACCTTTTTGGACAACATACTAAGCAGAACCCCAGCATGGCACAGTGTGTAGCAGTACAGTACTGAATGTCGCTCAGCAAGTGGCTTTTATTTCACAGATATGCGAAGGTGACGACTTTTCAACAAACTGCCTTTGATTTGGTCATTATTTTGTTTTCATTTCACGGAAAAGGCTGTTTCTTTCATTCCCTGCTACCACTGAGTTAAGCCCCACACACTTTAGCAGAAGTCAGTTTCCGCAAAACTTTTTGAACCATTTATGAGATACAGTGGTGGACAAAAATACGGAAACACACCGAGAAATGCATATTTGAACATAAATGCAGACGCTAGTCACGCCTGCAGGTAGCGCTGTTGTATTCGACCACGAACGGCACCCGTCCAATGTCCGCAATACGTCTCAGTCGTGGTTGGAACAGTGTTTTGTATAGTTGTGAATGCATTATGGCGGAGCGAAGTAAACTCATATGTGGGCAAATTGTTGGTGCTCGTATGATGAGTGCCACCGTAATCGACGTAGCCAAAGTGTTTGGTGTCTCAAGAGATACCGTATCGAAGATTTATTCCACATACAAGGAAAGCGGAAAAACATCGTGGACGCGCGGTCATAGAAGGGGATTGTGACGAGAAATAAGAGGACGACAGCTGCAGAAGTCACTATAGAACTGAGTGTTGCACTCGCGAACACTGTCAACATAAAAACAACCCGAAGGGAGACCCAGAAGTAAGGAATTGCAGGGCCAGCTGGAATTTTAAAACCATTCCTCAGTTATGCAAATGCGCGCAACAGATCAACGTGGTTCCCAAGCAATACCACCTGGGCTATGGAGCCATGTAAGAAAACTGGTTTGATGAGTCTCATTCTTCACTGTGTCCAACTTCTGGTCTTTTTTACGCCCCAAGAGTGAACTATGGCGGGATTTCGGTGACGATTTATTTGGGCAGCCGTAATTCAATGGGCCCCGTGGTACTCTGCAAGCTCGCATTACTGCTGAAGATTATGTGATCATTTTGGCTGTTCAGATCCATCACATACTTCAGTGTTTTTTCAACAATGGTGATGCTGAGTTCCAAGACCTCCGTTCACACAGCTCGCACCATCCAAGACTGGTTTAGTTAGCATGAGAATGAATTGTCGCAGCCGGCCGCTGTGGCCGAGCGGTTCTAGGCGCTTCAGCCTGGAACTGCGTTGCTGCTTCGGTCGCAGGTCCTGCTTCGGGCATGGATGTGTGCGTTGTCCTTAGGTTAGTTAGGTTTAAGTAATTCTAAGTCTAGGGGACTGATGACCTCTGGTGTTAAGTGCCATAGTGCTTAGAGCTATTAGAACCATCCGAATTGTCGCATCTCCCCTAGACACCACACTTACAGTATCTCAACAATATCGAACCTATATGGTGTACTTTGGGGAGAAGGGTGCTTGACGTTATCCACCTCCATCATCGTTGACCGAAATTTTTACTATTTTGCAGTAGAAATGGTATAAGATTCCCCTAAAAACCGCACAGGACTTATATTTATCCATTATGCGACGGCTGGAATCAGTTTTGAAAGCCAAC
This sequence comes from Schistocerca cancellata, assembly GCF_023864275.1. Taxonomy (NCBI): domain Eukaryota; kingdom Metazoa; phylum Arthropoda; class Insecta; order Orthoptera; family Acrididae; genus Schistocerca; species Schistocerca cancellata. The sequence continues at coordinate 1,038,147,057 of NC_064626.1, forward strand.
GATTTTCCTACACCGGTAATGTGTTGTGGTTTTCGTGTTCCCACATTTTCTCCATCTCCTGTAGGGAGCATTAGCTAAATTGGATAAGCACAGACGAAGGACTCCCCTGTCATCTAGTTAAAGGAAATACCTTGACTTTACCTAGAGGGATTCAAGAACCAACTCGTATATCAGAACGACCTGAATGGAATTTTAATTGTATTTGTCATCGAATTAGAATTTCACGTTGTAACAAGAACTATCTACATCTACATCTACATCTACATTTATACTCCGCAAGCCACCCAACGGTGTGTGGCGGAGGGCACTTTACGTGCCACTGTCATTATCTCCCTTTCCTGTTCCAGTCGCGTATGGTTCGCGGGAAGAACGACTGTCTGAAAGCCTCTGTGCGCGCTCTAATCTCCCTAATTTTACATTCGTGATCTCCTCGGGAGGTATAAGTAGGGGGAAGCAATATATTCGATACCTCATCCAGAAACGCACCCTCTCGAAACCTGGCGAGCAAGCTACACCGCGATGCAGAGCGCCTCTCTTGCAGAGTCTGCCACTTGAGTTTGTTAAACATCTCCGTAACGCTATCACTGTTACCAAATAACCCTGTGACGAAACGCGCCGCTCTTCTTTGGATCTTCTCTATCTCCTCCGTCAACCCGATCTGGTACGGATCCCACACTGATGAGCAATACTCAAGTATAGCTCGAACGAGTGTTTTGTAAGCCACCTCCTTCGTTGATGGACTACATTTTCTAAGGACTCTCCCAATGAATCTCAACCTGGTACCCGCCTTACCAACAATTAATTTTATATGATCATTCCACTTCAAATCGTTCCGCACGCATACTCCCAGATATTTTACAGAAGTAACTGCTACCAGTGTTTGTTCCGCTATCATATAATCATACAATAAAGGATCCTTCTTTCTATGTATTCGCAATACATTACATTTGTCTATATTAAGGGTCAGTTGCCACTCCCTGCACCAAGTGCCTATCCGCTGCAGATCTTCCTGCATTTCGCTACAATTTTCTAATGCTGCAACTTCTCTGTATACTACAGCATCATCCGCGAAAAGCCGCATGGAACTTCCGACACTATCTACTAGGTCATTTATATATATTGTGAAAAGCAATGGTCCCATAACACTCCCCTGTGGCACGCCAGAGGTTACTTTAATGTCTGTAGACGTCTCTCCGTTGATAACAACATGCTGTGTTCTGTTTGCTAAAAACTCTTCAATCCAGCCACACAGCTGGTCTGATATTCCGTAGGCTCTTACTTTGTTTATCAGGCGACAGTGCGGAACTGTATCGAACGCCTTCCGGAAGTCAAGAAAAATAGCATCTGCCTGGGAGCCTGTATCTAATATTTTCTGGGTCTCATGAACAAATAAAGCGAGTTGGGTTTCACACGATCGCTGTTTCCGGAATCCATGTTGATTCCTACATAGTAGATTCTGAGTTTCCAAAAACGACATGATACTCGAGCAAAAGACATGTTCTAAAATTCTACAACAGTAAAAACGTTACTTGCTTGTAACAGAGGAGGAGAGGTTTAATACTTTTTCAAATTTACCGGTGTGTAGGTCGTGAATATTCCTTTCCCATTCACTCCTTTACTTTCAATTACAAGAGCGTCCTGAATAGTAACACCACCAAATTTTTTTAACGTGAAAACCCTTCAACCTCTTTAAATAAAATAATCTTTATTAACATTCTTCATCTTTAGTCCTCATGTATAGACATTTATTTTTCAATATAGGCACCCTGGTGACGAACACATTTCTCCCAGCGAGAGACCATGCGACCGAACCGCCGAATCTTTCCATCAGTAAATGGGGTATGTTCTCAACTGACTCGGTTGTTTTAACCCCCTCCACTGACGGAATGACCCGCTTCCTAATTCCGTATGTATAAAACCAATACGGACTTGTAGCTGTCACGCCTTTGCGCTTACTGCTACGTATTTTAACTGTAAATAGCTCAGTCCTAATGGTAAGAGGTAGTAGTGAATTCACGTTGTTAATATTTGAATACAGCACAGCTGCCACAAGCTCAGCTCACGTTTACTCCACTCCTACCCTCGCCATTGCACCACATTAACTAGGTGCTACGAGGACCTTGCTAAATTCACTTGCGTATACAATTTTGACCGTTACTCGCCAGTATTTACCTAATGATTAGTACACTCCTGACCGGACTATTTCCCTAAGAGCTGTGATGATTGAACGGGTTCGATCCACGGCCTACAGTGCCCTACAGTTCACACGGTAACACTGCCTACCTGACCCACTTAACTTGGTAGTGAGCTTATGTATCCAATCACCACTGCCAGCAGCAGTGGATAATCCTATCAGCACGACGAGAGCAGCAGACTTACCGTCGAATCCTCCTGAAAATACTTATAACTACGGTCGCCAGCTCTGAAGGAGCAAAAGAATAAATCAATTTTTGGCTCGTTTCAAAGTGAAATGGCTTGAGTTGAATTTAAACTTAATTCTGAATATTACTATTTCTGATCATTCTAGATGATTATACAAAGCAAATACTCTCTCAGTTTCTGTGTGTTGGCTTGGTAATTACTACCAAGAGAGTTTATGCAACTTGGGTTAACAAAATTCTATCCTTCAACTTATTTAATGATTTTGGATATTACTCTTTGGACAATTGATACAGAATTAGTTAAGTGACTTTACTTGAAAAGTTACTCAGAAAAATTTAAGTAACTATAAATAGGTGACTCATTCTGGTGTGACCATTGCTCTTTCCAACATTCTTATACGCTAAAGTATTCTACAACCAAAAGAATTGTAAATGAAAGAGGCGATGGTGGCCTCAGTCTAATTTCACTATACTATGTTTGAGGTTACTACACTTTACAATGAACCACATGCGTCGTAATTTTACTCATTACTATATTCTGTCCTCTGCACTTGCATAAAAGAAAACTGGTATTCTCCTTTTACATGTATACAAAGTTCGACTTAACAATTGCAAGCAGTCTTGCCTTGGGTAGACGTGTCGGTGCTGGTGGTGAGATGCATGTGGCTAACGCAGCTCTTCACACCTCATGCCCTTAATGGCGGCTGGAACTACGAGCTTTTGCACTCGTATAAGCTACTGCACGTCCGCCATAAAATCTGGGCGCAGGAACTCTTACAATCAGCCCCAGTGGCATAGAGGCGGCTTCAACAACCATTCGTCGCGTTTTACTCCCAAAAACGGGGACGATATTCGCCTCTTCTCTGTTGCACAATCACTTTTGCGTGAGCACAGTTACGCACGTCCGATCACGTCAACACTCCCCAGGCCATTTCATTGTTCAGTCCCTGTGTCTCCAGCCACCCCTAGCTACACTCGTATCACCAAGAGTGGGGGCGTTCCCCTACCACCTTTTTACCGAAATCATTTAGTATTTAAGAATATTTATATTTATTACCCTGGAGTTCCTACCAGTCATAATGATTTACTACTAGCGCTTTACAACATTAAATTATACAGTAATAACTTATAATTACCAAGAAAAAGAATACATTTGACTCCGAGAGCTTAGTGCATTGTCTGACAGGTAGCGCTAATTCCCAGTTTCACCAATAGATGGCATCAGGGTGCACTCCCTGGCAGTCTCACACAAGCGCGCCCGTTTCCGACGCGCGGGCTCCAAATTAATGTCAGCCCACCATCATTTCAGTTCCGTTACAACCAGTTTGATGATAGAGTGTTTGACATTACTGACGGAGCCACAACCTCACCTGTACTTGAATCCCTTCACCACTATACTATCAAAGTGAAGGTGCTCAAGTTTTGAAAACAGGTGAAAATCGTGTGGGGCCAAGTCGGAAATGTACAAAGGATGACCGATGACAGTGAACCCAAAGCGCCGGATTGTTACAGATGTCACAGGGCTCCTGTCATGCTGAAACGCTAATAGCGCTAATTCATATTACACTTTAAGCTACTTTTGGCTACAGAGCCATTTTCAAGTGACCTTGCAGGTTCCAAAGCACAAATGTACTTCTTAACGACGTCCGAAAGTTAGGGAAAGTCCTGACCGCAAACAAGTTAGAAATTTTTTATGTAGACTTAAAATACTGCTTTACATAGCAAACATTTAAATTGTATCCCTTTTCCAGCGAATTATAAACTCTGGGCTACATTAATGTCGCATTGTGGTGTAAGTTATGTATTTTCAGATTCTGGATGTAGCTGCATTATTTTTTATGACTGCGTAGAATTCGGCCATCAACACAGACCTTCCAGTATAAACTATATACGGACCAATAGGAAACTATATTGAGTTGAAATGAGGACACTATGCAATACTGTTACGCAAATTCTTGCAGCCAGGGGAAATGAAGAATTTGAAGAACAAATCACTTGTCAAAGTCAAACTCGTTATTTGAATAACTTTGATGTGTTATTTTCCGTAACACATTATACACATCCGTAGTCGAATTAGAACATCTAGATTCTAGTTTGCCCTCTTGCTTCTTAAGTCCTGTGATCTGTCGTGGAACTGACTCTACAAGACGGCATTGGGGAGCCATCATAACAAACAACGGCTCAACCGGTATTCGCAGTCGAGACTGATAAAGACAACTGCCGACACATCTCATTTCATAGTTTTCCGATCAACGAGTGAGCTTTCTGCCCCACAAACACATACATGTAGAGCCTTCTTCAGAACAACGTGACAAAATTGGAGCGCGATTGGCTACTGTACAGCCTTCCTGAAGGTTAGGCTACTTGCAGGCCATAGTAAAGAATATCGTGGTACCACACGTGACACCATCGTATGCCTGTGACAGATGTTTACTAGCGTGTCATTGTCCATTTCGTCCTGTCTAAACATGGGTTTACATACTCTGCGAAGCACTTTGAAGTTCATGGCAAAAGGTATTTTTCACTGTTCCAGATGGTGGTATTAAAGTATATTGCCGTTCGATATGCGTGTGGAGAGCGGGAAGAAGTAATGATTAAAAGCTTCTGTACCCCCTTTAATAAGTCTAATGTTGGCTTCACGTTCTCTATCGGAATTATGCTATGACTATTATGCTGTGACTATGTTCCTAGATTGATAGTTTAGTACTGGCTTTTGAAACTTTGTAAGTAGGCGTTTGCGGCATGTTTGGCGTCTGTTCTTCAAACGTCTGCCGATTTAGGTTTTTCAGTGTATCCATGGCGTCCTACCAGGAGTCAAACCAACCAGTGACTGCTGTTCTTTCAGTATGTTCTTTATCCACTGTTAGTGTTATTGGCTGGGGTTCTATAAAATTCAGCTGTATTCTGGGGTGTCTTGTAAGCAATCTCCTCTGAAGACTGATGGAATTCTCCTGGTATCCTACCAATGGACCGAAGTCTGTCACCTGCTTTGCCTGTCACTGAGCCTACGTTATCATTCCATTCCACATCACAACAAATTGTTAAAGCCAGTTATTTGTATGAGTCGACCGATTCCATTTGTGACTCAATGGTATTGCAGTCATAAAAGACTAGATTTTAGAATTTTGTGAAGTTTACGGTTTTACATTTCTGAGCATTTGGGGCACTTGCCAAACTTTTCATCAATCTGAAATGTTATAAAGATATTACTGAATATTTGTGCAGAATTTTTTGATAGTCTGACATTAAACACTGTCTGACGCAGAAGGTGAAGCACCCCGAAGGAGAGGAGGAAGCGGAATGAAACTTTACAGTTTGAGATAGTGTCAATGTTATGTCAGTGATTATAAAATCAAGTCACATTTGTAAAAAAACTTGACAGTGTGAACCAAGTGCTCAGTATGACTTTGCACCGCTTTCGGAAATTTGTGGTAAGGTCTTATGGGACCAAACTGCTGAGGTAATTGGTCCCTAAGCTTACACACTACTTAATCTAACTTAACTAACTTACGCTAAGGACAAAACACACACACCAATGCCCGAGGGAGGACTCGAACCCCCCCACGGGGAGAGCCGCGCCGACCGTGACAAGGCGCCCAAGACCGCGCGGATACCCCGAGCGGCATCGCTTCCGGATGCATGCACTCATTCGGAAGGGAAGGGTGCCACAAACCCACTGTTTTCTCTCCTGAGGAAAAGGTCCAAACTGTTCTAACTGGTCCTTGACATCCTGGTTACTGGCCCTGGAATGAAGTTTACGTGTGAGCTGGTAACACACTGTTAACTTCTGAGGTCATCAGTCCCCTAGAACTTAGAACTACTTAAACCTAACTAACCTAAGGACATCACACAACACTCAATCAAAGAGCACTGTCCTGTTGAAAAGTGACATCCCAATAGTGTTGCATTAGAGGTAACACATGAGGACGCAGGATGTCTGTAACGTATTTTTGTGCCGTCAGAGTTCTCTGTCACTACCAGTCGTGACCTGAAGTCATAATCGCTGAACCCCCACACCTGGCGCCATGAGTAACACCGCTGGAAGGATGAGACCTCTAACCAACTCCCAGCCATACTCGCTGACGATAGTAGTCGAGGTAGTGTAGATCCCCAATTCATCACAGGACACAATGTGACGTCGTTCACACCAAGCCGACCGGAGTGGGCGAGCGGTTCTAGCCGCTTCAGTCTGGAACCGCGCGACCGCTACGGTCGCAGGTTCGAATCCTGCCTCGGGCATGGCTGTGTGTGATGTCCTTAGGTTAGTTAGGTCTAAGTAGTTCTAAGTTCTAAAGGACTGATGACCTCAGAAGTTAAGTCCCATAGTGCTCAGAGCCATTTGAACCATTTGTTCACACCAAGCGAGATGGCGCACTAGTTGGCACATTGGACCCACATTCGGGAGGATGAGTGTTCAGGTCCAATTTCGGCCATCCAGATTTACGTTTTCCGTGACTTTGCTGCACACAAATGCCAGGATGGTTCCTTTGAAAAGGGCACGGCCTATTTCCTTCCCCATCGTTTCGGAATCTGACCTTGTGCTCCTTCACCAATGACATCGATGCTGACGGGACGTTAAACTCTAGTCCTCCTTCCTTCCGGAACGTAGATAAGGATGCCTGCTCTCAAGTTTCCGCGCCGTCCAGCATCTGACCACCGTGACATCCGAATAGTACTCCACTTATCTTGATATTGCATGATTCAACCAGTAGGCCAAACTGAGACCCATAGTGAGGCCGCTTTGAAACTCGGCGAGGTGCTGATAACACGAAATAGCGCCATCTCCGTGCCTCTCACAGTGATCACTCAACATCTGTTGCTGCTCACGGCTCTTATATACACTATTGGCCATTACAATTGGTACACCAAGAAGAAATGCAGATGATAAACGGGTATTCATTGGACAAATATATTATACTAGAACTGACATGTGATTACATTTTCACGCAATTTGGGTGCATAGATCCTGAGAAATCAGTACCCAGAACAACCACCTCCGGCCGTAATAACGGCCTTGATACGCCTGGGCATTGAGTCAAACAGAGCTTGGATGGCGTCTACAGGTACAGCTAGCTGCCCATTTAGCTTCAACACGATACCACAGTTCATCAAGAGTAGTGACTGCCGTATTGTGACGAGCCAGTTGCTCGGCCACCATTGACCAGACGTTTTCAGTTGGTGAGATATCTGCAGAATGTGCTAGCCAGGGCAGCAGTCGAACATTTTCTGTATCCAGAAAGGCCCGTACAGGACATGCAACATGCAGTCGTGCCTTATCCTGCTGAAATGTAGGGTTTCGCAGGGATCGAATGAAGGATAGTGCCACGGGTCGTAACACATCTGAAATGTAACGTCCACTGTTCAAAGTGCCGTCAATGCGAACAACAGGTGACCGAGAACGTGTAACCAATGGCACCCCATACCATCACGCTAGGTGATACGCCAGTATGGCGATGACGTATTAAACGCTTCCAATGTTCGTCCACAGCGATGTCGCCAAACACGGATGCGACCATCATGATGCTGTAAACAGAACCTGGATTCATCCCAAAAAATGACGTGTTGCCATTTGTGCATGCAGGTTCGTCGTTGAGAACACCATCACAGGCGCTCCTGTGTTATGCAGCGTCAAGGGTAACCGCAGCCATGGTCTCCGAGCTGATAGTCCATGCTGCTGCAAACGTCGTCGAACTGTTCGTGCAGATGGTTGTTGTCTTGCAAACGTCCCCATCTGTTGACTCAGTGATCGATACGTGGCTGCACGAGCCGTTACAGCCATGCGCATAAGTTGCCTCTCATCTCGACTGCAAGTGATAAGAGGCCGTTGGGATCCAGTACGACGTTCCGTATAACCACCCTAACCCTCCGATTCCATAGTCTGCTAACAGTCATTGGATCTCGACCAACGCGAGCAGCAATGTCGCGATACGATAAACCGCAATCGCGACAGGCTGCAATCCGACCTTTATCAAAGTCGGTGACGTGATGGTACGCATTTCTCCTCCTTACACGAGGCATCACAACAACGTTTCACCAGGCAACGCCGGTTGACTGCTGTTTGTGTATGAGAAATTGGTTGGAAACTTTCCTCATGTCAGCACGTTGTAGGTGTCGCCACCGGCGCCAACCTTGTGTGAATGGTCTGAAAAGCTAATCATTCGCATAACACAGCATCATCTTCCTGTCAGTTAAATTTCGCGTCTGTAGTACGTCATCTTCGTGGTGTAGAGACTTTAATGGCCAGTAGTATACACTGCTAGGCCTGGTAACAACATTAAACACATATAATACTAATGAACTTTGCTGCCCTTTCTAGTTGTTACAAGGAATTGCAACTCTAATTTATTACATGCGTGCCGATTATGTGTTCATGTAACAAGGTACATTGACATCTGACCATGTCTTCTAGGTGCTTCTCTTTTTTATCAGGCAGTGTACATAACTACATCACATCCAAAAGTCTAAGGTTACAACCTATATTGCCAACTACATCATCGATATATAACATAAACAGCGATCGAGCGTGTTACATATCCTACAATAGATCGTCACAAAGATGGCCAGTAGAAGTACTAAACGATATCCCCAGTCATTTGAAGTGCCAGAATAGTCCGTTCCTGGTAGAGTTGCAACAATAGAATGAGCAATAAATGAAATATTCACAAAGATTATTGATTGTTTCTTTGTGCAATGTTTATGCCTTAAATAGTTCGTTGAATTCCGTTCGAAGTAAGATTTTCATCATGAATAAAAAATACAGTATGTGGCAAAGGGAATATGTAATATTGCTCAAAATTCCTTGATGTGAACATTGATGAGGTCACTACATTTCTGGGAGTCGAAGCTGGGACCAGTTTTATAACTGCTCCCTGCCCGGAATGGAACAACGCACTGTAATCGTTATACATTATTGAAGCTTAAAACGAAATGAATTGTAGGCACCAAATGATAATATAACAATCATAATCTAAAATAGAAGCACATCCTAGTTAATGTATAATAATAATAATCTTGACAGTTAACAAACAGGAAACTACACTTGCTTATGTTACTAGACTCAGCTTTTAACACTCTGCTGTTCATGCCAGCATATTCCTGTGACGAATTAATCTGAGTCAGAAAATGTTTGCTTCCATTTCCATTTAAAAAATCATAGAATTCCAGACTCTAGTTATCATTAATGGACATCTGTATTAAAGGTAAATAAGTTATATAATGTATGTCAGTTCGTTTCCCTAAATTTGATTTAATTAAAAACAGAGTTATATGACATTGTTTACGACTTTAGCTTATTAATAGGTTACATACCTCTCCTGAAATTCCGAACAGAAAATGCAGGGCCGTTTGGGCGTTGCAGAGTTGCTTACAGTCTACACAAAGCTAATAAAGAACGTATTAGCTGCGCTACACGTCTTACAACACTTACACCAAACAAAAACACGTGAAAACATTAGGGTTACCGCTAAGCGAATGAAGCTCAGTAATACCAACTTCAGTCCAAGTACTACTGAAGGTCCCGAACGCATCATCACGTATGCCTTGTGAAAGAATTTCATAAAATGCCTGAAATGCAGTGCAGACACTTTTACAATGCTAAAAATATAAAAAGTTATATGTTGAAATCGTATACGATCTAGAATTTGATTTGATTTCTAAAAACCGGATCATTTTAGACATCCTGGTTTCCCCGATGGGGACAAGAAGATTGTAGTCCAAAAATCAGAACCGTCTGGGCCAAATCGGGACATCTGGCCACTTCAACATTGATCATAAATTGAATTGTAAATCACGTATTGTAAATATTCTGAAACACTTGAGTACAGCAACATATCCTTTAGAATAATTGTTGATTATGGTAAGAAATGCATTAGACAATTTTCTTGTTTTGTGTCCTATCATTCATTAATGTCATATGGAATAATTTTCAGAGGCAGTTCAACACAGCCACAAAATACCATTCCACAGAAATGTGTTCCGGGGATAATATCGGGTGTCCGTGCACGAATTCTTGTAGACAAGTGTATTAAAAAGTAGCATGCCAAATCAAAACACGTCTAATCTCGTATGAAGTTTATTGTGAAGACTGAGCCGCAATTGGAAACTAATTTTGGCGTTCATAAGTGTAACACAAAGGAAGAGAAACAGCATCCACTACCCATAACCTTACTCTAGCACAGAAGGGAGCAAAGTATGCAGCCGTAAAATATTCGGCCACCTCTCTTGTGAATTGAAGGTGTTTTCAAATCATAAAAATTTTAAAAACAAATTGAAAGCGTTTCTCTTTGACAACCACATCTACTCCTTGGAAAACTTTCTGAACAGACAGTATGCATCTAGTTGGATTACACTCACTAAATTCCTTTGCAGATTAAGATTAAAACTAATAGTTTATGTAAATGATCGGCATGTAGCCATGTTTGTACTGAGAAAATTTACCTTTTTTTATATAAAGCTATTGATTTGTTCCATACCACAGCAAGTTGTTGGGAATATGATTCACTAAACATGCAAGAAACTAAACTGAACTTCGATAGCGGCAGGAGCGCGTTCCTCCCCCCCCCCCCCTCCCATTTCTCTCTCTGCACCTCCCCCCTCCCCCTCCACATAGCAGCCATCTCCAGTTCAGCTGCTTATGACTGCTTGTTTTTAAACACATTATGAATACTCTGGATAAAAATAATTAGGAATGGTTCCTGCAGAGTCACTATTTCCTGGATAATGCTTCAGAGTTTCCTTGAGATATTTCTCGAAAATGGATGCAACAGTAGATTTCCGTGCAGAGGGAACTGAATCACAATAATCGATGTAATTTTGGCTATGTAGGTGAATGTATTAATCGCTCTGGAGTGAAGTTTGACTGAATATCTTCCAGACTTTTTCTAAATGAGTCGAAGAGCATCACTGTGATGCAGAGTACGACACTTAATATTAGCTGTTAATGAGAAAAATTTAACTTTTTTCTCATGTTTTTGTTGTTTTTGTTGTCTTCAGTCCGCAGATTGGTTTGATGAAATCTCCGCGCTATAGTATCCTGTGTATGCCTTTTCATCCGTCCATACAAACTGAAACTTACACTTACTTGAACTTACTATACTCAAGCTTGATAAGTAAGCCACATTTGACGTATTTACAGATATTTGTTTTGTAATGATATCCTGTAAAGCTAACGATGTTATAGCTTCGTAATTTCTTTGAAATAATATCTCCTGTTTATTCGTAGAAATGCAGCATCTTTACATTTGAAATTCTTTAATCTGTATTTAATTGTGTTTAAAAAATGTGTTGCAGAATGAAAAGTGTATGTTTACTCATACTCTGCTTAAAATCAGCATCCACCACTGTAAACAGTAAGTTATTTAAAAAAAATATGGTTCAAATAGCTCCGAGCACTATGGGACTTAACAGCGGAGGTCATCAGTCCCCTAGAACTTAGAACTACTTAAACCTAACTAACCTAAGGACATCACACACATCCAATTATTTTAAGATTTGTATTAGATTTGTAAACTTACATTCACAATGTACCTCTTTGTAACATACCATTGTAATCCTACCAAGACCAGAATTAAGCTAAAACTGAAAGAAAAAAAAAAAAGATGCAGGCTATCAAAGCTTCTAAAGATGAACCCGCAGGGCTCGAAATGTTTCGTGCATTGAAATAAAATCACGATTGCGAATGAAGGCGTTTGTCCTTTATTTTATTCTTTTGAATATTTGTCACTGTCTCGTTTTCAAAACACGGAAATTCTATAACAGCACGTTACTTCAGATGAACATTAAGTGTAGCAGCCATTTTGACGGTATGCTACGAAAGTCCGACGTGCAGAAACAGGTTCAACTAAATTTGAAGAATATTTCTATGCCTCACGTTAATAGCAAAGATGTAGGACGAAAATCGGATTTTTGATAAAATGTTGTGCATTTGGAATAACCATCATAGGTAGTGATACACACAAATCTTCCTTGTGAAAAGCTTATTAAGATTCGTAAAGTTCACCCTGAGATTAGCCTTCACATGCAGATAGAAAAACGCAGCGGTGGACTTTTATTTATAATGTATATAGATATTCAACACATGCCATAAGCATTAGCTAAACAGAACTAGTAGATGTTACGGAGTACAAAAGTGCTGCTCATAATCCAGGACACCTACATTAACACAAGCATTCATTCTGGACTGCTCTACAAGTATGTGGGACACGCTAAAGCAGCAGGCGGCAGGGCTGTCTCGGAGCAGGGGCGCCGGTACTGTGCTGTCGTGGCTGGCTGCGTAGTGTATCGCATGTCGGCACACATTCATCCGCAGAAGAGCTCGCCGCTTTGTTTCAGAAAAGCCACTCTAAGCCGGCTGGGGACCGGCGCAATCAAAACAACGGCTTCTCTCAACTAAGCGTCTTTGTTATTTGCTTCCTAGGGTCACGCCGTTTTCTTGGAAGGAAGAGGAAAGGGGCAAAAAAATAAAAAAGCGTCTGTTTCCTTTCCGCGATCTTTGGAATCTCTTAAGTCTCACGAAGACTGCGGACTTTAATTTATTCAGAAAATACTGAGAAGAGAATAAGAGTAAGAGGAATATATTTTATACGAGATTCATTTATTTTCCGGCAAAAAGCTTTTAGATAGCTTAGGAATTGCAGAGATTAAAATGTCGTTTCTTGCGGAGCGGAGACGCTCCAGAAAACAGAGGAAAGAAAAAGGCAAGAAGCGTAAGACCTTCCCTTCATTTAAAGCCAATCTTTTGTGTTTCAGTCCTCCGTTAAGACCGTGGTGGAAAGAATAGCCTTCTCAAAGGTTTTAAGGGCACACTAAGAATAATTGCTACCATATTTAAGTAAGAAGATCATGTTGGTAGGCGAGGGTATTTAGCGGTTTCACAATGGAATCAGAAGAATTAGGGGGAGAACTCCGCGGAAAATGGGGCCCAGCCGGCTGGTCGCATTAATTACTATTAATACGGTCCTCGGACGGATCTAGTCGCTGTCGAAGCAGTCGCGGGTACTCCAGCGTTCGATGTGTCTGCCTCCCCCTTCATCGCGCGCTTACTCGTAATTCAATCCCGCCTCCAACTCCTCAGGACGTGACGTCACAAAGTGCGAGACGCAGACGGACCCGGCGCCGCACAGAGCAGCTTTCATTTGAACAATGCAGATAATAGAACATTCTATAGGAGGGCACCAAGCGATCAACGCATTGTAAAATTGTTTCTGACATTTTTCTCAGTATTGTTTACCTACAGTACTTTCTTAGAAATTAATCTGACTGCCAATTCTGTTTACTAGGTGAACTGGTTTTTTGCTGTTTACTGCCGTTGCTGCGACTGCATTTATTACGGTAAGGAAGTACAGACATACTTTTAAAAGGACCTACAAGAAACTTCTCCGCCACGATTGCTGAGTGGTCAGCGCGGCGGTCTGTCACGCCAAGGGGCCCGGGTTCGGTTCCCGGCTGGGTCGAAGATTTTCAGCGCTCAGCGACTGGATGTTGTATTGTCCTCATTATCGTTTCATCATCTTCGTCAGCGGAAGGCAACGGGAAACCGCCATTGGAATTACTTCCTTAGACGCTCATGCAGTGGACCTCTCTGACGAGGCTTACCCCATGACAAGACCTGCCGTAAGGCAGAACAGAAAGTTTTTTATAAGAAACTTAATAAGGTAGGTGGGACGGGGAGGACTGAAAACGTACCGAAGGGATCATCCCAGCATAAACTGGAAATAATTTCATGCTGCTACGGAAAATTAAACAGACGAAAGAACTCAGTTTTTCAACTTGTAACACTGCTGATTAGGTCGCTAGAGATTTTTTTTTCGCTTATGTTCAGTAATTCACATTTGTTTATGCGTTTCGAGATTAACTCATCATCAGAACGTCAGTCAAAACATAACTAACGTCATAAGCAGCAGTGTAATAAAGCTTTTCAGCATCATCATTAACGAAAGTTTGTAAAAAATATACAAGGCAAACCCCAGTTTAAACTATGCTCCTTACAAATACATCACTTGTTTTAAGCTCTCCAGTACCTAGCACGTTAAACGTCACCGAGAATCACCGGAAAAACCCTAATTACATCGACAAAATTTCGGATCCTATTAAGGGATTTTTGCGGACTGTTTTGGTGTAAGGCAGCTGTTTTATCCGATGCCTATTCTACATATAAATTAAAGTCATCCGTTGGGTATTTCTGTTTGTATGAGAAGGCTACTACTGCAGGGATTTTGATACGATTATCACTAATAAATAGACTGATTCACAGGAAGATTTGTGTGTGTAATTTATTATCAGTATGCCAGACAATCATCCGGCCGCAGAAACTTAAGAGCTGCTCGTGCGAAGCAGGAGTAGGTTGCTAGTTTCCTCCTAAATTTTCTCAGAGGGGTTCGCGTTCACCCTGTATGATTTTGAACACTAGCGAAGTGAAAGTTTCAGGATCACTATTTTCTATTATAATTTGAGTAAAGTGAACGTCAGATGGTTTTCAAATCACTTTTACTGCACTGTTAACACTTTGTCATTTGAGAAGTGTTATCTTCTTCAGTTTGACAAGAATGTAGCTGTTTTACAGATTCTCTTTTCATCCGTGCGATGAAATGTGCTGCAAGGTGAATTCGTTTCTGAAACAAATTGGCTTTCAATAATTTATTATTATTTACGATAGGTCAGTATCGATTACAAGTGAAATACTTGTCTGCTATTCCTCTAGTGTCTTGTGACTGTTATTGGAGGTCGTATTTCCTTCATTGTCTGTCGATGTAGTCACGTGTGCTGGCTGTAAAGTCGCTGAAACCAAAACAGTCTTCGGACCTAAGATCACAACAACAACGTATTTGGCTGGCACTGGGAAGAGATGACGTCTCAGTTTAAAGTTCGTGATCACTCATTTCTTTAGTGTCATACTGGATTTCAATCAGTTTGTTAAACATTTATTCAGTAGCAGCAGTGGTTACTACGTATGTAAAAGCCCATTTAGAAGCCAGTTAGCTAAGCAGTTCATGTAGCTACGCCATGCTGAGAGATAACGGTAGTCGATGCTCTCTGAACGCTTACTCACCCGGTTGATTACAAAAACTGAATGTAGCATCATTTGAGCATGGAACTCACATTTTGTTTACCTTTAATTTCTGTTTTAAGTGGAAACACTGCCAAATAGTGATACTTGGGAAAACCTGTGTATATTTTAGTTATTATTTAATAGTAACTTCTAAAAGGCCTTTGATTGTGTAAATCATGGAATTCTTTTAGATAAGCTAAATCATTATGGTTTGAGTGGGGCAGTGCACAAATGGTTTAATTCATACTTAACTGGAAGAATGCAGAAAGTTGAAATAAGTGGTTCATGTAATGTTAAAACAACAGCTTATTCCTCAAACTGGGGGGCTATCAAGTACGGGGTCCCACAGGGTTCGGTCTTAGGTCCTTTATTGTTCTTGATATACATTAATGACTTACCATTCCACATTGATGAAGATGCAAAGTTAGTTCTTTTTGCTGATGATACAAGTATAGTAATAACATCCAAAAACCAAGAACTAAGTGATGTAATTCTAAATGATGTTTTTCACAAAATTATTAAGTGGTTCTCAGCAAACGGACTCTCTTTAAATTTTGATAAAACTCAGTATATACAGTTCTGTACAGTAAATGGCACAACTCCAGTAATAAATATAGACTTTGAACAGAAGTCTGTAGCTAAGGTAGAATTTTCAAAATGTTTAGGTATGTCCATTAAAAATCTCAGTAAATTAGCTTACTATGCCTAATTTCATTCACTGCTGTCGTATGGCATCATATTCTGGGGTAATTCATCGTTGTGTAGAAAAGTATTCATTGCTCAAAAACGTGTAATCAGAATTATTGCTGGAGTCTACCCACAGTCATCCTGCAGACATCTATTTAAGGATCTAGGGATCCTCACAGTAACCTCACAGTATATATATTCACTTATGAAATTTGTTGTTAATAATCCAACCAAGTTCAAAAGCAATAGCAGTGTGCATAGCTATAACACCAGGAGAAAGGATGATCTTCAATATGCAGGGTTAAATCTGACTTTGGCACAGAAAGGGGTAAATTATGCTGCCACAAAAGTCTTTGGTCACCTACCAAACAGCATCAAAAGCCTGACAGCCAGCCAACTAACATTTAAAAATAAATTAAAAGAATTTCTAGATGACAACTCCTTCTACTCATTGGCTGAATTTTTAGATATAAAGTATGGGATGAAAAAACTTAAACATTAGTGTCATGCAATATTTTGTGTAATGTAATATCTTGTAGGGACATCTTTTATTATCCTGACACGTTCCACATCATTACGAAGTGTCGTATTGATGATCTGTGGAACAAGTATTAATCTAATCTAATTTAATCTGTTTTTCAAGACTTGCCCGACAAACGAATAACACAAAAGACTTGCAGGTGACAGAGTGTAACTAAATGAGTCTGACATAGAAATCGAAGAATCCGATTCTTTGTCGGTTACTTGCGACGAACCCACTCGTTGGTGCTTCGGTTTATTTTTTTTTTTTTGGGGGGGGGGGGAGGGTTGCAGATCATGAACAATTTGCAAATGGTTGGGGGGGGGAGGGTTGCAGATCATGAACAATTTGCAAATGGTTTAATTCAAGTACCAAAAGTTTATCTGCGTAGATGTCATGTGGTGCTAAAGTCGCAATGAATTTATCATAGGCATCCAGGACTTCTTTTTGTGGGAACGGCCTGCCACTGTACTCAGATTGTTAAGAAAACCACATGCAATGTAAATACCACTAAAGATTTATGTCGAGTGCTGTTGACAAGGCAGTGTGAAGGACAGGAGGAACATGGGTTATTAAGATTCCCACGACAGCGAGGTCACTGTTGACGGAGAACAAGTACGGATTAGGAAAGGATGGAGAAGGAAATCGGCCGTGCCCTTACAAAGGAATCATCCCAGCATTTGCCTTAAGGGATTTAGAGAAACCATAGAAAACCTTAATCTGGATGGCTGGACAGAGATTTGAACCGTAGTTCTCCCAGTGTGCTAACCAGTGCAACACCTCTCTCGCTAAGGCAGTACGGGGAGCGATTTAAGGAAATCGGCCGTGCCCTTACAAAGGAATCATCCCAGCATTTGCCTTAAGCGATTTAGAGAAGCCATAGAAAACCTTAATCTGGATGGCTGGACAGAGATTTGAACCGTAGTCCTCCCAAAAGCGAGCTCAGTGTGCTAACCAGTGCAACACCTCGCTCGCTAAGGCAGTACGGGGAGCGATTTATGAACGTGAGACATGTGAGCATCGTGTCGCCAATCTGTCCAGACGCTACTACCAGTAGATGAATCCTGAAGATGCTCCTGCTCTACTCAAGCAGCTCCTAGCACTGCTTTCCGGGCGGGAAGGCGTGCTGGTCCCCGGCACGAATCCGCCCGGCGGATTAGTGTAGGGGTACGGTGTGCCAGCCAGTCTGTGGATGGTTTTTAAGGCGGTTTTCCATCTATCTCTGCGAATGCGGGATGGTTCCCCTTACTCCGCCTCAGTTACACTATGTCGGCGATTGCTACGCAAACACTTTCTCCATGTACGAGCACACCATAATTGCTCCGCCCTTGGATTCCGAAGCGCACAATAACCATGGGTTCGGTGTGGGGCGGCGGGGGGTGGGTGAGTGGACTGCTGCAGCCTGTTGTGGGGTTGTATTGTGTACCACTGAGGTCTACGGCGAGGACACGAAGCCTCTCCGTCGTTTCTAGCTCCCCATTTCCATACAATACAATACAGTACAAGCAGCTCCTCATTTTGCCCCACGAGGCCGAGTGCACCCCATTCCATGCCTCCCTACCGCAATAAAAGTCTGAGGCGGTGCTGGGGATCGTTCCCAGATCCTTCAGCACCGAAGACAGCGACGCTAACGATTTTTTTCTTGATATCTGTTTCTTCCTCATTTTTGCTTCTTCAGTTTTGTCTTGATGTCACATGACGTCTCTCAAATTCCACGGATGAAAATTTCGTTTTTAATTTTTTTTTTATTATTGCAGAGGGTGGCCAGTCTGTTGACCATGTCAGCACAATTCGCCTACTGAGGTGACGTAATAAGGGTAGTTTATCACCATTTACAAGGACGTCTTCTTCATCTTTTCCAGGTCACTAATTCTATATGGTTCTTATCACAGATTATTCGTTTATCCGTGTAGTTCGTTTATCCTTATACACTCCTGGAAATTGAAATAAGAACACCGTGAATTCATTGTCCCAGGAAGGGGAAACTTTATTGACACATTCCTGGGGTCAGATACATCACATGATCACACTGACAGAACCACAAGCACATAGACACAGGCAACAGAGCATGCACAATGTCGGCACTAGTACAGTGTATATCCACCTTTCGCAGCAATGCAGGCTGCTATTCTCCCATGGAGACGATCGTAGAGATGCTGGATGTAGTCTTGTGGAACGGCTTGCCATGCCATTTCCACCTGGCGCCTCAGTTGGACCAGCGTTCGTGCTGGACGTGCAGACCGCGTGAGACGACGCTTCATCCAGTCCCAAACATGCTCAATGGGGGACAGATCCGGAGATCTTGCTGGCCAGGGTAGTTGACTTACACCTTCTAGAGCACGTTGGGTGGCACGGGATACATGCGGACGTGCATTGTCCTGTTGGAACAGCAAGTTCCCTTGCCGGTCTAGGAATGGTAGAACGATGGGTTCGATGACGGTTTGGATGTACCGTGCACTATTCAGTGTCCCCTCGACGATCACCAGTGGTGTACGGCCAGTGTAGGAGATCGCTCCCCACACCATGATGCCGGGTGTTGGCCCTGTGTGCCTCGGTCGTATGCAGTCCTGATTGTGGCGCTCACCTGCACGGCGCCAAACACACATACGACCATCATTGGCACCAAGGCAGAAGCGACTCTCATCGCTGAAGACGACACGTCTCCATTCGTCCCTCCATTCACGCCTGTCGCGACACCACTGGAGGCGGGCTGCACGATGTTGGGGCGTGAGCGGAAGACGGCCTAACGGTGTGCGGGACCGTAGCCCAGCTTCATGGAGACGGTTGCGAATGGTCCTCGCCGATACCCCAGGAGCAACAGTGTCCCTAATTTGCTGGGAAGTGGCGGTGCGGTCCCCTACGGCACTGCGTAGGATCCTACGGTCTTGGCGTGCATCCGTGCGTCGCTGCGGTCCGGTCCCAGGTCGACGGGCACGTGCACCTTCCGCCGACCACTGGCGACAACATCGATGTACTGTGGAGACCTCACGCCCAACGTGTTGAGCAATTCGGCGGTACGCCCACCCGGCCTCCCGCATGCCCACTATACGCCCTCGCTCAAATTCCGTCAACTGCACATACGGTTCACGTCCACGCTGTCGCGGCATGCTACCAGTGTTAAAGACTGCGATGGAGCTCCGTATGCCACGGCAAACTGGCTGACACTGACGGCGGCGGTGCACAAATGCTGCGCAGCTAGCGCCATTCGACGGCCAACACCGCGGTTCCTGGTGTGTCCGCTGTGCCGTGCGTGTGATCATTGCTTGTACAGCCCTCTCGCAGTGTCCGGAGCAAGTATGGTGGGTCTGACACACCGGTGTCAATGTGTTCTTTTTGCCATTTCCAGGAGTGTAGTTCGGTTTCATTTCCGTTCATAATCATAACAGTACATATAAATAATTTGCCAAGAATTTCCTCGAGAATCGTGTACTCCATAATTCAGTGTAAGTTCATGGGAGGTGTTGTGGATAACCATACGATTTCTGAAGCTGCTCTTGTCATCCTGGACCTTAATTTATGTGTGTTATTTTGTTTATATTATAGAAAAAATAGAATCTGTGAATGTCAAACTGTCTAGCGATGGTATATCTGAACAGTAATGCATGCCGAGAAATACATATGATGACGTCTGAAAAGTTTCATACATTTTGGACATGTACTTTCTATATCCATCTGGAGTTCATCATTTCAGAAATTATCTCATCGAAACATGTTGCCTTGTCAGACTTTAACATATATTGACGGAAATGTGAAGTTTTATACCATGAAGCACCAGTCTGAAACTTTGCAGACATATCGGAGATTAAATTGTTAAATCTAAATTCCATTTGGAACGAATGTCCATCATCAACATTAGAAACAGGTGTGACCGCTCCATCTCCTCGCCACCCACGGGCACGTATATACTCTTGTATTCATTGAGTCATAGGCCTTCGAATGTGATCTGGACGAACTTGGTGCCACATATTGGCGAGCATACAGCCTTCCTTCAACAGTTACCAAATCAGCCCAGCTGTCATGTCCGATAGCTTCCCACATCATAATTTTAGGAGTTAGAGAGATATGCCTCGAGATCCGTGGTCTGGAGGTAGAGACTTTGACTAGGAATCAAAACGTTCTGAGCCCCGGAATCTAACTAGCCACTGCTCGAATTCTGAATGAAAATCATCAGCAATTGAGGCCGGAAACTTGCGGCTAAGCACTTACACTCGTTCTGCCAACGGCCTTGTGAAAGAGGGCAGAGGAGCGGAAAGAGGTTCAGTACTACCTTTGGTGCCCTGAACTACTCGCAAAGTTAACACAAATGCAAATGTCAACAGCTGTATATGAAAGTTTCCTCGACTATTGCAGAGACAGAGATGTAGAATGCCGAACGAGCCACCGAAGGATTAAGAAAATCATCAAAGATGCCCACAGTGGTTCATATGTGGACCTATATTCTGGGACATTGCCACTGAGTCGCTGATGACAACTAGACAGAGATGATAGAGCAAATGAGATAGTAACGTACGCCCATGATTTGTTCGTAGTGGCATCGGCAGACATCAGTGAATGGTGTAACAACCATAAACTAACAAATGCAGTTAATAAAACGGTGTTGTTGTTGTTGTGGTCTTCAGTCCTGAGACTGGTTTGATGCAGCTCTCCATGCTACTCTATCCTGTGCAAGCTTCTTCATCTCCCAGTTACTGCAACCTACATCCTTCTGAATCTGCTTAGTGTATTCATCTCTTGGTCTCCCTCGACGATTTTTACCCTCCACGCTGCCCTCCAATACTAAATCGGTGATTCCTTGATGCCTCAGAACATGTCACACCAACCGATCCCTTCTTCTAGTCAAGTTGTGCCACAAACTCCTCTTCTCCCCAATTTTAGTCAATACCTCCTCATAGTTATTTGATCTACCCATCTAATCTTCAGCATTCTTCTGTAGCACCACATTTCGAAGGCTTCTATTCTCTTCTTGTCCAAACTATTTACCGTCCATGTTTCACGTCCATACATGGCTACACTCCATACAAATACTTTCAGAAACGACTTCCTGACACTTAAATCTATACTCGATGTTAACAAATTTCTCTTCTTCAGAAATGCTTTCCTTGCCATTGCCAGTCTACATTTCATATCCTCTCTACTTCGACCATCATCAGTTATTTTGCTCCCCAAATAGCAAAACTCCTTTACTACTTTAAGTATCTCATTTCCTAATCTAATTCCCTCAGCATCACCCGACTTAATTCGACTACATTCCATTATCCCTGTTTTGCTTTTGTTGATGTTCATCTTATACCCTCCTTTCAAGACACTGTCCATTCCGTTCAGCTGCTTTTCCAAGTCCTTTGCTGTCTCTGACAGAATTACAATGTCATCGGCGAACCTCAAAGTTTTTATTTCTTCTCCATGGATTTTAATACCTACACCGAATTTTTCTTTTGATTCCTTCACTGCTTGCTCAATATAGAGATTGAATAACATCGGGGAGAGGCTACAACCCTGTCTCACTCCCTTCCCAACCACTGCTTCCCTTTGATGTCCCTCGACTCTTATAACTGCCACCTGGTTTCTGTACAAATTGTAAATAGCTTTTCGCTCCCTGTATTTTACCCCTGCCACCTTCAGAATTTGAAAGAGAGTATTCCAGTCAACATTGTCAAAGGCTTTCTCTAAGTCTACAAATGCTAGAAACGTAGGTTTGCCTTTGCTTAATCTAGCTTCTAAGATAAGTCGTAGGGTCAGTATTGCCTCACGTGTTCCGATATTTCTACGGAATCCAAACTGTTCTTCCCCGAGGTCGGCTTCTACTAGTTTTTCCATTCGTCTGTAAAGAATTCGCGTTAGTATTTTGCAGCCGTGACTTATTAAACTGATAGTTCGGTAATTTTCACATCTGTCAACACCTGCTTTCTTTGGGATTGGAATTATTATATTCTTCTAGAAGTCTGAGGGTATTTCGCCTGTCTCATACATCTTGCTCACCGGATGGTAGAGTTTTGTCAGGACTGGCTCTCCCAAGGCTGTCAGTAGTTCTAATGGAATGTTGTCTACTCCCGGGGCCTTGTTTCGACTCTGGTCTTTGACACAGGCACAAACACAAAAACAGACTCAGAGCCAGAAACTGATACAGACAGTGAGATCAATATACAGACCTAGATATAAGACTAAATTAAGGAACAGAAATAATTCATAAATATTGTAACACATGTAGGAACGTATTGTGTAATACGTGGAAATTAAATAATTTAATGATTTATTAAGCTTATGTAAAGTAAAACGTGTAATAAAAATGAGATAATTGGATACTGAGCTTGGATAAAGTTTTACCTTACAGACAACATCAACACCATATACACAACACATAGAAATAAGGAAGCCGAAAATTCACAAATAATATACCGATTATGTTATATGTAAAGCACAAAGGACCTACAACAAATGTAACATAAGAGTGATAAAAATACACGTCTGTATATATAAATTTATCTCATGAATATTAACGATATATTTTGTACGCTACATCGAATGTGACAGGCTCCGTGATTAGCCAAGCCCTCACATCCGAGACAGCTAAATGTTGAGATCTCTAATACAAATCTGTGTATTTCCATATTATTTTTTATTTCTCCTTCCTAAATCCAAGAATCTTCTTATTTCAGAAAATTTTTCCGTATTTATAATATGTCATAAAGCTATGTTGTGGTTGTGATCTTCAGTCCTGAGACTGGTTTGATGCAGCTCTCCATGCTACTCTATCCTGTGCAAGTTTCTTCATCTCCCAGTACCTACTGCAACCTACATCCTTCTGAATCTGCTTAGTGTATTCATCTCTTGGTCTCCCCCTACGATTTTTACCCTCCACGCTGCCCTCCAATACTAAATTGGTGATTCCTTGATGCCTCAGAACATGTCCTACCAACCGATCTCTTCTTCTGGTCAAGTTGTGCCACAAACTTCTCTTCTCCCCAATCCTATTCAATACTTCCTCATTAGTTATGTGATCTACCCATCTAATCTTCAGCATTCTTCTGTAGCACCACATTTCGAAAGCTTCTATTGTCTTCTTGTCCAAACTATTTACCGTCCATGTTTCACTTCCATACATGGCTACACTCCATACAAATACTTTCAGAAACGACTTCCTGACACTTAAATCTATACTCGATGTTAACAAATTTCTCTTCTTCAGAAACGCTTTCCTTGCCATTGCCAGTCTACATTTTATATCCTCTCTACTTCGACCATCATCAGTTATTTTGTTCCCCAAATAGCAAAACTCCTTTACTACTTTAAGTGTCTCATTTCCTAATCTAATTCCCTCAACATCACCCGACTTAATTCGACTACATTCCATTATCCTCGTTTTGCTTTTGTTGATGTTCATCTTATATCCTCCTTTCAAGACACTATCCATTCCGTTCAACTGCTCTTCCAAGTCCTTTGCTGTCTCTGACAGAATTACAATGTCATCGGCGAACCTCAAAGGTTTTATTTCTTCTCCATTGATTTTAATACCTACTCCGAATTTTTCTTTTGTTTCCTTTACTGCTTGCTCAATATAAAGATTGAATAACATCGGGGAGAGGCTACAACCCTGTCTTACTCCCTTCCCAACCACTGCTTCTCTTTCATGTCCCTCGACTCTTATAACTGCCATCTGGTTTCTGTACAAATTGTAAATAGCCTTTCGCTCCCTGTATTTTACCCCTGCCACCTTTAGAATTTGGAAGAGTGTATTCCAGTCAACATTGTCGAAAGCTTTCTCTAAGTCTACAAATGCTAGAAACGTAGGTTTGCCTTTCCTTAATATTTCTTCTAAGATAAGTCGTAAGGTCAGAATTGCCTCACGTGTTCCAGTATTTCTACGGAATCCAAACTGATCTTCCCCGAGGTCGGCTTCTACTAGTTTTTCCATTCGTCTGTAAAGAATTTGTGTTAGTATTTTGCAGCTGTGGCTTATTAAACTGATTGTTCGGTAATTTTCACATCTGTAAACACCCGCTTTCTTTGGGATTGGAATTATTATATTCTTCCTGAAATCTGATGGTACCTCGCCTGTTTCATACATCTTGCTCACCAGGTGGTAGAGTTTTGTCAGGACTGGCTCTCCCAACACCGTCAGTAGTTCCAATGGAATGTTATCTACTCTGGGGGCCTTGTTTCGACTCAGGTCTTTCAGTGCTCTGTCAAACTCTTCACGCAGTATCGTATCTCCCATTTCATCTTCATCTACATCCTCTTCCATTTCCATAATATTGTCCTCAAGTACATCACCCTTGTATAGACCGTCTATATACTCCTTCCACCTTTCTGCTTTCCCTTCTTTGCTTAGAACTGAGTTTCCATCTGAGCTCTTGATGTTCATGCAAGTGGTTCTCTTATCTCCAAAGGTCTCTTTAATTTTCCTGTAGGCAGTATCTATCTTACCCCTAGTGAGATAAGCCTCTACATCCTTACATTTGTCCTCTAGCCATCCCTGCTTAGCCATTTTGCACTTCCTGTCGATCTCATTTTTGAGACGTTTGTATTCCTTTTTGCCTGCTTCATTTACTGCATTTTTATATTTTCTCCTTTCATCAATTAAATTCAATATTTCTTCTGTTACCCAAGGATTTCTACTAGCCCTCGTCTTTTTACCTACTTGATCCTCTGCTGTCTTCACTACTTCATCCCTTAAAGCTACCCATTCTTCTTCTACTGTATTTCTTTCCTCCATTCCTGTCAATTGTTCCCTTATGCTCTCCCTGAAACTCTGTACAACCTCTGGTTCTTTCAGTTTATCCAGGTCCCATCTCCTTAAATTCCCACCTTTTTGCAGTTTCTTCAGTTTTAATCTACAGGTCATAACCAATAGATTGTGGTCAGAGTCCACATCTGCCCCTGGAAATGTCTTACAATTTAAAACCTGGTTCCTAAATCTCTGTCTTACCATTATATAATCTATCTGATACCTTTTAGTATCTCCAGGGTTCTGCCATGTATACAACCTTCTATCGTGATTCTTAAACCAAGTGTTAGCTATGATTAAGTTGTGCTTTGTGCAAAATTCTACCAGGCGGCTTCCTCTTCCATTTCTTAGCCCCAATCCATATTCACCTACTACGTTTCCTTCTATCCCTTTTCCTACACTCGAATTCCAGTCACCCATGACTATTAAATTTTCGTCTCCCTTCACTATCTGAATAATTTCTTTTATTTCATCATACATTTCTTCAGTTTCTTCGTCATCTGCAGAGCTAGTTGGCATATAAACTTGTACTACTGTAGTAGGTGGGGGCTTCGTATCTATCTTGGCCACAATAATGCGTTCACTATGCTGTTTGTAGTAGCTTACCCGCATTCCTATTTTCCTATTCATTATTAAACTTACTCCTGCATTACCCCTATTTGTTTTTGTATTTATAACCCTGTATTCGCCTGACCAGAAGTCTTGTTCCTCCTGCCACCGAACTTCACTAATTCCCACTATATCTAACTTTAACCTATCCATTTCCCTTTTTAAATTTTCTAACCTACCTGCCCGATTAAGTGATCTGACATTCCACGCTCCGATCCGTAGAACGCCAGTTTTCTTTCTCCGGATAACGACGTCCTCCTGAGTAGTCCCCGCCCGGAGATCCGAATGGGGGACTATTTTACCTCCGGAATATTTTACCCAAGAGGACGCCATCATCATTTAATCATACAGTAAACCTGCATGCCCTCGGGAAAAATTACGGCCGTAGTTTCCCCTTGCTTTCAGCCGTTCGCAGTACCAGCACAGCAAGGCCGTTTTGGTTGTTGTTACAAGGCCAGATCAGTCAATCATCCACACTGTTGCCCTTGCAACTACTGAAAAGGCTGCTGCTCCTCTTCAGGAACCACACGTTTGTCTTGCCTCTCAACAGATACCCCTCCATTGTGGTTGTACCTACGGTACGGCTATCTGTATCGCTGAGGCACGCAAGCCTCCCCACCAACGACAAGGTCCATGGTTCATGGTATGCCATGGTATGCCATAATCTCTTTACTATCCACCTAAATTCCTATCTTCTACATATAAAGAATTTTAAGATTTTCCATTCCTTAATTACCTTTAAGTCTATAAGTATTTAAAGCTGCAACATTATTAAACCTTATTAAAATTAAGAAATATCAAGTAAGTTTCACAATCTGTACATGTTCAATTTTATATTGTGAAAATATGACCTGTCTTCGTAACAAGGTGGCAAGTAATTTGCAAATAAAATTAAAAAAAGGAAAGATCATTTTGCCATTGGGGGGGGGGGGGGGAGTGCCACTAAAATGTGGATAAATAGTCAATAATAAACCGCATGAGGATGCAGAAGGCAGTGTAAACCAATGCATTAAAATTACATAATGTGTATCCACTAGACATATTATGTCATGATCTTTTGGTGTGACGTCATACGCGCGTGACTGCGTGTGAGATCGCTCTCTAAGTTTTCATCTATTTTTAGGTTACAGATATATATTTTAACGGTTTTTGTGTTAATATTTACTATATAAGTGACTTATTAGTGGTTTCTTCATTCACCTTTGCCTTTCTTGTGTTGTGACCTGATATTTGTGAGTGTTTCGTATCGAGCAACTTAACCTCTTACCCGTGTTTACATTCCGAGCTGACCAGTTGCAGCTGTAGCGGCGCATCGAAAGCTAAGTACTAATTAATTGTTTGTGTATAGTAATTTATTTAGGAACTTTAGTAGTCTTCAGCCGGTGTTCTTGGCGTTTTCCGGTGAAATAACTTCAAAAGAAATTTTTGCGACCTGCTTTCAGTTTCGTTACTGTCATTAGACGTTTGATTTTCTTTCAGTGTTAGTATTTTGTTATATTCTCATTTGTTGTTGATTAATACTGTCAATAATAGTAGTTACTTTCCTTGTGGAGCAAGTTTGTGATTATTGTAATCAGTTTTTAACATCTTCTTATTGTAGTAGCGGAACTTAGTTAAAGTTGTTTTCTTGTTTCAATAACTGTAAAATTTTACCATGAGTGAGAAGTGTGGGCTTTGCCGTAGGTTCGTGAGTAGTGGATTGCGGTGTGAGACTTGTTCGAAGTATTTTCACTGGGGGGGAATTCAGTGGGGAAGCCAGTGGGCAATCTGGTGAGATCCTCTCCTGGAACTGCAGGTTATTTAGCAAGAGTAAGTTGATAGAGGAGCAGGAGCGTAAGATCTGTGCCCTTCAGGTGCAGTTGAAAAACGCACAGGAGCAGCTAGATAGGATGAGGAGGGAGAAGGGGATTGGGGAATGGGAGCTGGCTGTTGGCAGGGGATCTGCTAGGAAAGGAGATTTTCAGATAGTTTTACTATTGGTGTTTGTAATAGATTTGACCAACTGTCAGAGTCTAGTGGAGAGGAATCTCTAGTAGCTGTAGATGTAGGAAGTATGCAGCAGACCTCAGCAGTTACGGTGGCTAGGACAGTTGCAAAGTCTAAGAGAAAGAAGAAGGTTCTGCTGTTAGGTAGTTCTCATGGTAGACGTGTAGGCCAGCAGTTGCAGGAAGTTTTGGGGAGTGAGTACCAGGTCACCAGCATTGTGAAGCCTAATGCAGGATTGGCTCAGGTGACTTTTAACATAGTGGGATTATGTAGGGATTTTACAAAAGAGGATCAGGTAGTGATTGTGGGTGGGGCTGGGAATAGTATTGATAGGGATGGGGAGTATGACATAGATGGTGACCTGGAAAAGATAGCCACTCAGACTGGCAACACGAATGTGCATTTCGTGGAACTGTTTCAGCGTCACGATCGGCCTCAACTTAATACAGCCGTCAGGCGTAATAACATGAGACTTGGAGGTGCGCTAATGACAGAAGGCATGAGTCACATTTCAGTGGTGTCGGTGGAGTCTATCAGCAGGACGGGTTTCACTAGACATGGCCTGCACCTCAACAGGTATGGAAAGGGGAGGTTGGCAAAGCTTATAGGTGACAGCATAGGTGGGGGTGGTGGGATCACTCATGGGAAAATTCCGGTAGTTGTGGGTGTTAGAGCTGTACCTTTTTTAGATTGAAGTCAGCTGACAGGTATTCCTGCTTATGGGAAGTCTCTCTAACAAAGAAACCACTTTCGACAAAGCTTAGGTATCCGATTAATGAGGGAATTAGTATATTTCATCAAAACATACAAGGCATTAGAGATAAAGTTAGTGAATTACTTATAGATGTTGACTCTGAAATTATTGGTATATCTGAACACTTCTTAAATAAGGAGATAATTCAGAGGCTTCCTTTACCAGGATACAGGTTGGCTGGCAGCTTTTCTAGGAGTTCTTTGCGGTGTGGGGGAGTAGCCATGTATGTGAAAAACGGTATCCCATTTGAGTCAATTGATGTTTCAAAGTACTGCACTGAAAAGGTGTTTGAATGTTGTGCAGGTGTGGTTAAATTTAGTGGAGCTAAACTTCTTACTGTTGTTATTTATAGATCCCCAGACTCCGATTTCACAACGTTTTTGCTAAAGCTAGAGGAGGTTCTTGGTTCACTTTATAGGAAATACAAAAAGTTAGTTATATGTGGTGACTTCAATATAAATTGTATAAGTGATTGTGCAAGGAAAAGGATGCTGGTAGACCTCCTTAATTCATATAATCTTATGTAAACCGTATTCTTTCCAACGAGAGTGCATGGGAACAGTAGAACAACCATAGACAATATTTTTGTTCATTTGTCATTACTAGAAGGGCATTCTGTTAGCAGAATGGTGAATGGCCTTTCAGATCATGATGCACAAATTTAAAGTCTAAAAGTTTTTTGTGCTGCAACGCAGGTTAAATATAGTTACCAACGTTTTAGGAAAGCTGATCCAGTTGCTGTAGAGACTTTTGTAAACCTTATCAAGGAACAAGAGTGGCAAGATGTTTATAGTGCTGATACAGTAGACGATAAATATAATGCTTTCCTCAAGACTTTTCTCGTGCTCTTTGAAAGTTGCTTTCCGTTAGAACGTTCAAAACAGGGTACTAGCACAAACAGGCAGCCTGGGTGGCTGACTAAAGGTATAAGAATATCTTGTAGAACAAAGTGGCAATTATATCAAAACGTTAGAAACAGTCACAATCTAAATGCAGTAGCTCATTACAAACAGTATTGTAAGGTGCTTAAAAAGTTATTAGGAAGGCAAAAAGTATGTGGTATGCAGATAGAATAGCTAAGTCTCAGGATAAAATTAAAACCATATGGTCAGTCGTAAAGGAAGTGGCTGGTCTGCAGAGACAGGTCGAGGATATAGAATCAGTGCGTAGTGGGAATGTCCGTGTTACTGATAAGTCGCATATATGTACAGTATTTAATAATCACTTTCTGAATATAGCAGGTGAACTAAATAGAAACCTAGTCCCAACAGGGAATCATATAGCGCTCGTAGAAAAAAGTGTTCCGAGACTGTTACCTGAAATGCTCCTCCATGATACTGACAAGAGGGAGATTGAGTTAATAATTAAATGACTAAAGACCAAGAACTCTCATGGATATGACGGGGTATCTAGCAGAATACTGAAGTATTGTTCCATGTATGTTAGCCCAGTACTTAGCAATATCTGTAACTTTTCCTTTAGGAGTGGTCGGTTTCCTGACCGATTAAAGTACTCGGTAGTGAAGCCACTGTATAAAAATGGAGACAGGGATAATGTTGATAATTATAGACCTATTTCTATGCCATCGGTGTTTGCTAAAGTTCTCGAGAGGGTTGTATATACAAGGTTACTGCAGCATTTAAATTCACATAATTTGCTGTCAAATGTACAGTTTGGTTTTAGAAATGGCTTAACAACTGAAAATGCTATAGTCTCTTTTCTCTGTGAGGTTTTGGACGGATTAAATAAAAGGTTGCGAACGTTAGGTGTTTTCTTTGATTTAACGAAGGCTTTCGACTGTGTTGACCACAAAATATTACTGCAGAAGTTGGAACATTATGGAGTAAGGGGAGTAGCTTACAATTGGTTCGCCTCTTACTTTAAGAACAGAAAGCAGAAGGTAATTCTCCGCAATATTGAGAGTGGTAATGATGTTCAGTCCCAATGGGGCACTGTTAAATGGGGCGTTCCCCAAAGATCGGTGCTGGGGCCACTGCTGTTTCTTATTTATATAAATGATATGCCTTTTAGTATTACAGGTGATTCAAAAATATTTCCGTTTGCTGATGACACCAGCTTGGTAGTGAAGGATCTTGTGTCTAATATTGAAACGTTATCAAATACTGTAGTTCATGAAATAAGTTCGTGGCTTGTGGAAAATAATTTGATGCTAAATCACAGTAAGACTCAGTTTTTACAGTTTCTAACTCACAATTCAACGAGAACTGATATTTTAATCAGACAGAATGGGCATGTTATAAGCGAGACGGAACAGTTCAAGTTCCTAGGCGTACGGATAGATAGTAAGCTGTTGTGGAAAGCCCATGTTCAGGATCTTGTTCAGAAACTAAATGCCGCTTTATTTACCATTAGAACAGTATCTGAAATAAGTGACATTTCAACACGAAAAGTAGTCTACTTCGCATATTTTCATACGCTTATGTCATATGGTATTATTTTTTGGGGTAATTCTTCTGATTCAAAAAGGGTATTTTTGGCTCAAAAACGGGCTGTTCGAGCTATGTGTGGTGTAAGTTCTAGAACCTCTTGTCGACCCCTATTCAATAGTCTGGGAATTCTGACATTGCCCTCACAGTATATATTTTCTTTAATGTCTTTTGCTGTTAGCAATACTAGCTTATTCCCAAGAGTTAGCAGCTTTCACTCAGTTAATACTAGGCAGAAATCAAATCTGCATGTGGAATGCACTTCCTTGACTCTTGCGCAGAAAGGAGTGCAGTATTCTGCTGCATCCATTTTCAATAAGCTGCCACAAGAACTCAAAAATCTTAGCAGTAGCCCAAACGCTTTTAAATCTAAACTGAAGAGTTTCCTCATGGCTCACTCTTTCTATTCTGTCGAGGAGCTCCTGTAAGAGCTAAAAAATTAAGCAAATTCCAGTGTTACATTTTTGATTTTCTTTATTTAAACTAATGACGTGTCGCCTGAATATGTTTCTTATATTTCATTTTATCTGTTTCTACAATCGTGTTATAATTTCATGTATTGACTCGTTCCATGACCATGGAGACTTCTCCTTAATGTGGTCCCACGGAACAATAAATAAATAAATAAATAAATAAAAATTGGTGAAAGATACCGGATTACTCCCCATTCGGACCTCCGGGAGAGGGCTTCCAAGGGGGAGGTAACCATGAGAAAGAGATAAAATCACGAACTAAAGGGTATCATTCTGTGGTCTAGGCATGGAACGTGAGAACTTTGAAAGTGGTAGGGAAACTAGAAAATCTGAAAATAGAAATGATACGGCTGAATATGGATGTAGAGCACCGTTAAGAGTGCAGTGAAGTGCACTATAAACAGATAGCTGGAAGCAGGACGTTAAAAACCTCTATGATGGGACGGAATTGTCTGATGACGTAACAGAAGAAGAAATTGGAGTCTTTTGTGGAAGAGAGAAGGAATCAAGTAACAGAGTCAGAGTTTAAGAGGGCTTTGGAAATACGGCAGAAGGAAATATCTATAGTGGCAACAAAACGACTAGTCAGACTTGCGCGCAGAAGATATGAGACTGGTGACGAACCAACAGACTTTCGGAAAAAACGTCATCCAAACAATTCCGAAAATAGCAAGAGTTGGTAAGTGCGAGAACTATACCCCCATCAGCTTAACAGCTTACGCGCTCACGCATCCGAGTTGCTGAGAAGAATAATATACAGAATAATGGAAAAGAAAGTTGAGTATGTGCCAGATGACCTTCACTTAGGCTTTAGGAATGAAAAAGGCATCAGAAAGGGAATCCTGATGTTGCATTTGATAATGAAAGCCAGACCGAAGAAATATCAAGACACGTTCGTGGTATTTGTGGAACTGGAAAAAAACATTCGACGGCGTAAAATGGCGCAATATGTTAGAAATTCTGCGAAAAATAGGACTGAGCTATATGGAACGATGAGAGATATACAGTTGGTACAAGATCCGTGAGGGAACAATAGAACTGGAAGGCCAAGAAGAAAGTGCACGGATTAAAAAGGCTGTAAGACAGATATACAGTATTTCGCCCCTACCGTGCAGTCTATACGTCGAAGAAGCTATGACCGATATAAAAGTGAGGTTCAAGAGTGGAATTAAAATTCAGGGTGAAAGGATATCAATGATAAGATACGCTGATGACATTTCTATTATAAGTGAAGGTGAAGAAGAATTATAGGATCTGTTGACTGGAATGAAGATCCTAGTGAGCACAGAATACAGGTTAAGAGTAAACAAAAGAAAGATGAAAATGATTAACAGTACAAAAATGAGATTAACGATAAACTTAAAGTCAATATTGGTGATCGCAAAGTAATCGAAGTTAGGGAATTCTTCTACTTTGGATGCAAAATATGGTAGTGAATCACGGACAGTGGGAAAACCGTAACAGGAGAGAATAGAAGCGTTTGTGATGTGATGCTAAAGAATTGGCAAGAAAAGGAATATATGGGAACCAATAACAATAAGAAGGGACAGGATAAGAGAACATACGTTAATACGTTATAGAATAATTTCAATGGTACTATAGGGAGCTGTAGAGCTGTTGTTGTCAGTCTGGGAGTAATTGCCCCCTAGGGGTAACATGAAATCTGATTTGATTATGATTCGGTCACGAAACTAATCTTTTTTAACGTATCGTTACTATTATGAGTATTTCATGAAATTACATAAATGACAAATGATTACTTTTTCAAATACTAGCATTAAAACGTGACATACTGTGGTGGAGTTTATACAACTTATCAGACGAATGTATGACCAACATCTTCCTCAAATAGTCCTCCCACTGCACACATACTATTTAATTTTTACGGAGCACCTTCTTCTTCTTTTTTCTTTTCGTTATCGTTTACGCCGTATAGGGCGATCTGCGCTGTACTCAAGTTTTAGCAAATTTATTTTGTTTGTGGTTGCTGCTAGTTGCTTTTCTTGTCAGACCGAGACTCGAAATCGGGACCTTTGCCTTTAAAGTGTGGAAGGTAGGAGACGAGGTACTGGCGGAAGTAAAGCTGTGTGGACAGGGCGTGAGTCGTGCTTGGCTAGCTCAGATGGTACAGCGTTTCCCGCGAAAGGTAAAGGTACCGAGTTCGAGTCTCGGTCCGGCACTCAGTTTTAATTTGCCAGGAAGTTTCATATCAGCGCACACTCCGCTGCAGCGTGAAAATCTCATTCTGGAAACACCCCTGATTTAGACCATTATCAGCAATGGGTGAGTAGTTATCATACGCGTTTCACACATATCAGAGTTTTTCCCACTAGCACTGATTCAAGAACGATATTTATATCTTCTCTCTCTCTCTTTCGCTCGCTCTCACAACGCTCATTCCACGTAGGTTTGTTACAGCTATCGAGAGTTTAATTTTATCACTGGATTCTTCACTTTAATACAATACAGGATGTTACAAAGACTGTCGAATATTTTGAGAGGTTCTGATAATCATCAAAATAAGAAAAAGAAGTCCAATATCAAGGGCTCTAAAAAGCATACCTTAAGAGCTATAAGCACTTGTTCATCTTCGATACTGGGAGAAACATCTCTCCTATTACAAGGTCTTTGCTTTCCATATTTTGATAGTTGGTAGTACGGAACAAAACAAGAAAAAAATATCCAGTAGACATGAGATGCAAAAATGTATACTTTAAGAGCTATTAGCAGTTGTTCAATGAGACAGATGTTTTCCACAATAGCGAAACAGAAATGGTGCTTGTTCAGTAGAAGAGGTGTTTTTCATAGCAGCGAAAAAGAGCAAGTGCTCATAGGGTGTATCGTATGCGTTTTCGAGCCGATGTTTACCGGAGACATTTTTTGCTTGTTGTGTTCCAGACTACCTCCTCCCAGAATATTGAAAGCGAAGAGCTTGCAATAGAAGAGATGTGTGTTTCACAATATCGAAGATGAACAAGTTCTTGTAGCTCTTAAGTTACGCGTTTTAGAATTCATGTTTATTGGATTTCTTTTTTCTTGTTTCACCTCTCAAAATATTAGACACTTTTTTAACGCCGTGTGTGTTACAGTTCCAGATTTATAGGTGCAGATTCATAAGATTTTGTATCCTAGTTGCACCACAGGACGCCAGCACAGGAGTGTTTTCTTTCCTCCAATTTGCTTTGATTTTTGCTACCTTATCTTTCTCCTGTCCTTCATTTCTATTCCTTCTATCATTTTCCATCTTTTCCAACTACAGCCTTTCCCAAAGAAGGAGACCATACTTGATTGTGGTCACGGAATACAGCTGTATTAAATCAAGTAATGACTAAGGAACTAAGTTATCAAATGAGACCATAAAAGTAGCTGATGAAGTTAGCTTTTCGGTAGAAAACTAAGTGACGATGATGTAAGTAGGTAGAATATAAAATGTAGACCGGCAACAGCCAAAAATATTTCTGAAAAAAGAAATTTGTTAATGTCGAATATAAATTTAGGTTTTGGTTGATTGAGCTGTGGGTTCTTTGTGGAACATTATATGTTGTTTTAGCTAAACGAAACATTTTTAGCCTTATTTCACAAACTAGGTTTCGGGTTGTAAGCCCATTTTCTATTACGTAACTCATCCCAAAGACGAGAACTAAGCGAAGATAAACATGACAACTTTTGAAACTATCAATTCTTCGCTTAAACTGTAAAAGTTATCTCTGTTAACAATTATGACAAAATTATGTATGGATTTCCAAAATTTGTTGGGAAAAATTTACAAGAACTATGGCTAACCATACTTACAAAATCCTTTAGGACAACATTTACGACAACTATGAGAAAATATACACTGGCTTAGATCTATTCATAGGAATGGAATTTTGTTATGCGAATGAGGGCACCAAGGTTTCTCTTCTATGTAGGGCTTGCAGTATTGTCAAGAAAAGGTGACTAGTAGAACTGAATTTGTTCGTTCAGTAATAAATGTGGAGATACACACATCTGTTTCTAAATTTTTAATTGAGTAGGCTTTACAACCTCTTCCTCTATGTGTGGGACTGCTGCATCTGTGACGTATTTTCGCGATGTTCAGCAAAGGTTGAACCTGGATTCCTCGATCTTCACCTTCCATGATGTCCTCTGAGACTAGTTCAGATTGACCTCCCAATCTGTGCAGTGTGTTTACACTGACGCTCTAGGCTGATGATCTGATGATCTTATAAACCCCATTTTTCATGATGTCTGGTTGTTTTTCTTTTGAACTGAAGAAATACGTACCTACTGTCTACGGAACATAGGAAAGCGCAGAGGAACACTTTCCTTGTGAAATGTTGCTTATCCTATTTAAAGTTTTACCAGTAAAAGGTAAACGGCACCATTTCGTCTTCGGTCTATCAGTATGGTTCAATGAGTACAGTAGGGATCTGGCTTGCATCTCCACTTTTGATTCAGAATTTGGTCTTTGTTTGGTTCTCATAATTGGGATCAGTTAAAACCCGAAACCTAGGTCATGGCAGCAACATTAAAGTTTGTGAAACAAGGCAAAAAGTGATTCATTTAATTAAAAAGATCAATTTTAAGTGTTAAGGAGACTTTTCTGAAAGTATTTTTGTGATACGTAGCCTTACAGCAAAATGCCTCGGACCTTTGGAGGTGACGGAGTTCCACCTCTAACTGACAAACCAGGGACTCCTAAGATACGACTTGGCAAACAAATGGTAATGAGATGGGGAGCTATTAATATCAATGGGGGCTACTCTGGGAAGAAGGTAGAGCTGGCAGAGGCTGCAAGTGAGATGGGGCTGGACGTTTTAGCTGTTAGTGACATTCGGGTAAGGGGTGAGAAAGAAGAGGAAGTTGGAGAATACAAGGTCTACCTGTCAGGAGTCAAAGCAGGAATAGCACAATGGGGTGTAGGGCTTTACATCAGGAAAGAAATGGAACCCAGCGTAGTTGCAATAAGGTATGTAAACGAACGACTGATGTGGATAGATTTGACAGTGTCTAGCAAGAAAATTAGGATTGTGTCAGTATATTCGCATTGTGAAGGGACAGATCAAGACAAGATGGATAGTTTTTATGAGGCACTCAGTGATGTAGTTGTTAGAGTAAAGGGCAAGGACAGTGTTCTGCTCATGGGTGATTTTAACGCCAGGATTGGAAATCGAACAGAAGGGTATGAAAAGGTTATGGGTAAATTTGGAGAGGATATGGAGGCCAACAGGAACGGGAAACAACTCTTGGATTTCTGTGCCAGTATGGGCTTAGTAATCTCAAACTCCTTTTTTAAACATAAGAACATTCACCAGTTTACTTGGGAAGGCAGGGGAACCAGATCTGTCATTGACTATATAATAACAGATCAGGAATTCAGGAAGGCTGTGAGGGACACACGTGTATTCAGGGGATTCTTTGATGACACTGATCATTATTTAATCTGCAGTGAAATTGGGATTGTGAGGCCGAAAGTGCAGGAGGTCAGGTCCATATGTAGGAGGATAAGAGTGGAGAAACTTCAGGATAAGGAAATCAGGCACAAGTACATAACAGCGATCTCAGAAAGGTACCAGTTAGTTGAATGTAGTCAATTACAGTCATTGGAAAAGGAATGGACAAGGTACAGGGACACAGTACTAGAAGTGGCTAAAGAATGTCTTGGAACAGTAGTGTGTAAAAGTAGGATGATGCAAACAGCTTGGTGGAATGATACAGTCAAGGCAGCCTGTAAAAGGAAAAAGAAGGCGTATCAAAAATGGCTACATACCAGAACCCAGGTAGACAGAGAAAGTTATGTTGAAGAAAGAAACAAAGCCAAACAGTTAATTGCAGCATCCAAGAAGAAATCGTGGGAAGACTTTGGAAACAGGTTGGAGACTATGGGTCAAGCTGCTGGAAAACCATTCTGGAGTGTAATTAGCAGTCTTCGAAAGGGAGGTAAGAAGGAAATGACAAGTATTTTGGACAGGTCAGGAAAACTGCTGATGAATCCTATGGATGCCTTGGGCAGATGGAGGGAATATTTTGAAGAGTTGCTCAATGTAGGTGAAAATGCGATCAATAATGTTTCAGATTTCAAGGTAGAATGGGATAGGAATGATGATGGAAATAGGATCACATTTGAGGAACTGGAAAAAATGGTCAATAGATTGCAGTGCAATAAAGCGGCTGGGTTGGATGAAATTAAGTCTGAACTCATCAAATACAGTGGAATGTCAGGTCTTAAATGGCTACACAGGATAATTGAAATGGCCTGGGAGTCGGGACAGGTTCCATCAGACTGGACAAAAGCAGTAATCACACCAATCTTTAAACATGGAAACAGAAAAGATGGTAACAACCACAGAGGTATCTTTTTAATCAGCGTTGTGGGCAAAATCTTCTGAGGTATTGTTGAAAGGAAAGTGCGAGTATTAGTTGAGGACCAATTGGATGAAAATCAGTGTGGGTTTAGGCCTCTTAGAGGTTGTCAGGACCAGATCTTTAGCTTACGGCAAATAATGGAGAAGTGTTATGAGTGGAACAGGGAATTGTATCTATGCTTTATAGATCTAGAAAAGGCATGTGACCGGGTTCCTAGGAGGAAGTTATTGTCTGTTCTACGAGATTATGGAATAGGAGGCAAACTTTTGCAAGCAATTAAAGGTCTTTACATGGATAGTCAGGCAGCAGTTAGAGTTGACGGTAAATTGAGTTCATGGTTCAGAGTAGTTTCAGGGGTAAGACAAGGCTGCTACCTGTCTCCACTGTTGTTCATATTATTTATGGATCATATGTTGAAAACAATAGACTGGCTGGGTGAGATTAAGGTAGGTGAACACAAAATAAGCAGTCTTGCATATGCAGATGACTTAGTTGTGATGGCAGATTCGATTGAAAGTTTGCAAAGTAATATTTCAGAGCTAGATCAGAAATATAAGGACTATGGTATGAAGATTAGCATCTCCAAAACGAAAGTAATGTCAGTGGGAAATAAATATAAACGGATTGAGTGCCAAATAGGAGGAACAAAGTTAGAACAGGTGGACGGTTTCAAGTACTTAGGATGCATATTCTCACAGGGTGCATAGTGAAAGAACTGGAAGCGAGGTGTAGCAAAGCTAATGCAGTGAGCGCTCAGCTACGATCTACTCTCTTCTGCAAGAAGGAAGTCAGTACCAAGACTAAGTTATCTGTGCACCGTTCAATCTTTCGACCAACTTTGTTGTATGGGAGCGAAAGCTGGGTGGATTCAGGTTACCTTATCAACAAGGTTGAGGTTATGGATATCAAAGTAGCTAGGATGATTCCAGGTACTAGTAGATGGGAACAATGGCAGGAGGGTGTCCACAATGAGGAAATCAAAGAAAAACTGGGAATGAACTCTATAGATGTAGCAGTCAGGGCGAACAGGCTTAGATGGTGGGGTCATGTTACACGCACGGGAAAAGCAAGGTTACCCAAGAGACTCATGGATTCAGCAGTAGAGGGTAGGAGGAGTCTGGGCAGACCAAGGAGAAGGTACCTGGATTCGGTTAAGAATGATTTTGAAGTAATAGGTTTAACATCAGAAGAGGCACCAATGTTAGCACTGAATAGGGGATCATGGAGGAACTGTGTAAGGGGGGCTATGCTCCAGACTGAACGCTGAAAGGCATAATCAGTCTTAAATGATGATGATGATGATGATGATGATGATGTAGCCTTACATGGAAGTGAAACGTGAACTACAATCAGCACAGAGGAGAAGAGACTAGAGAGTTTTTAAATGTAGTGTTGCAGAAAAATGCAGACTATTGAATGCATGGAGGCACGAAATCGAGTTGGCGAGAGAATAAAAAATTGGCACAACTTCAACATTGCTTGGTCCATGGATCGCAGAAGAAGAAGAAGAATTTCTTGACTAAAATAGGGAATCGGGTGACAGGACGCATTGTGAGGCATCATCGAATAATCAGTATGGTAACGAAAGAAAGTGTAGGAGGTAAAATTGTAGAGGTTGACCAAGGCTACGGCTACCAGCTTCAAATTGTTGTAGGTTGTAATAGCCATGTAGAGATGAAAAGACTTGCACAGGAAAGACTAGCGTGTAGAGCTGCATCAGTCCAGTGGAAATGAAGAGAATCGAGCTTTATGACACAGCAGGACTAAAGTAAGGATACGTAGACAGAAACGTCAAGGAATAATTAGCTTGGCAATTTAGGAAAGTGGAGGAAGGGGGTGGGGGGGGGCGGAGTTTTTAAATGTGGTGTTGCAGATAAATGCAGAACATTGAATGCATAGATGTACTAAATCGAGTTAGCGGGAGAATAAATTTATGGCGCAACTTCAGCATAGCGAGAGACGAATGGTTGACTGCAGTAAGCAGGTCCAAGAGGTCGATTTGGTTGCAGTAGTTCTGCAGAGATAATGCACAGGATATACTAGCATCAGTAGTTGCAACAAATCAGTTATCAGACTGAATATCATAACAAAAACTCACAACCGGGATGCCTCATTTGTGGCCCCGTGAAATTATCGGGACATGAGCATACAGGGCTGTAGTCCATGAAAAAACTATTCTGATCGGCACAGAAAACCCGCGCATCATTACAGTCAAACAAACAGCAAGAGCCGAGACACCAATTTTGCGCTGTTAAGAGGTACGTTCATTCAAAATCCCAGATTATAAAATCCCTTTGGTACTTTTGACCTCTGTTAGGAAGAGATAGAGCCATGAGACAAGATGACCCGCCGAGGATCTGCATTTTGCCAGAATGGAGTGGCTAGTATTCAACGATATGTCCTGCAATAAACGCGCCTTGCTGACAACACAGCCTAAAGAGACAAAGAGAGTACACTTTCGCAAAAAGACGACGATTAGATGTGCAGTTAGCAACATAGGGCGTAACAAAAGCGAAATAAACTACCTGTATAAAAGGGCTAGGAACATTCTGTAACCTCAATTTTCATTTATTTTTCAACAATTTTCGGTTGTGAAGATGCTAAACACATTGCATAATTTTAACTGTTCTTAAATACTCTTTTTGAGCATTCCTGATTTATTGCTGCAGGTGTTTATTTATTCGTAATTTTATACCTGTCAGTATTTGTATATTCCTAATCTATGATTAACTGAAACCTGGCAGTGTTTTAAGACTATCACATGTTCCGACTGCCGCTGGAGAAGTTTTGCTGGGAAGCCCTTATACATCCTCCATACAGTCCCTCTCTCCCCATGCGATCCCCATACTTATGAAACACTGAAGAAATGCATTTGTGGCAGGCGATATGCTTCGGACACAGAGGTGCACGCCTGGATGCAGTTATGGCTCCTTTGGCTACCGCAAACATTTTTCTGTGAAGGCACTGCCTGTCTTGCTTCACAAAGGAAGAAATGCGCAACAGTTGTGGCGATGATTTTTGAAATAATAAAGAGTTTACTAACGTTTTTCTCATCTATCTCGTTTTCGTTTGTAGTACTAGTAGCTTTATAGATCTGTAGATCTCTTTTTACAAGGGTGTAGGACATGCCAAAGTATTTACAAGCTTAGACCAATTTAAAATAAACTAATTCGTATACACTTATATTTACAGACATCTAGAGACCAATAATTAGATTTACTCGTGGTATACAATGCTTTTTTTTTACAAATAACTTATTAAATAATGTAATGCCACACTGTTCAGTCATATCTCACTATCAGTCACTGCACACACTATACAGACATTGTTTCATAACACTTCACTCACTACACACACACACACACACACACACACACACACACACACACACACTGGTGACCTCAGGGCCATTTTCTGTATCGCAACTTCCCATTTGCTATCCTGAAAAACTGAGTCAGCATCCCTCCACAATGAGTGAGGTGCTGAACTCAGAAAGGGGAAGAGGTGTTAGTATTCTGCCATGCATAGCTTGGGGTTAAGTATTTCTAGAAAGGAAAAAAAAGAAGGAAAGAAAACATAAAGTGAAGGTGTTATGTGGAATGTTGGATATTTTATAATCATTATTATTATTTATTTGTATAACATTTTTTATCAAACCCTTACTCTGTTTTATCTAAGTAATTCTTCAATGTGTAAAAGTGTTGTATAACAGGTACTTTTTGCTGCCTTTTTAAATAAGTGAATTTGGGCAACTTCTGTAATCTCTTTTGCTAATTTATTATACAGCTTTATTCCTTGCTAGAAAATGTTGTTTTGATTTTTTTGTTTATTTTTTCTTGTTAAATGTAAGTTGAGTCCATCTCTTGTTGCATGGTCATGGACAGAGCTGTTTGTGCAGTAATTACCAATGTTATTTTTGATGTGTACAACTGAGTGGTAAATGTATTTACATGGAGCGGTTAAAATTCCCAGTGTTTTGAACAGATCTGTACATTGAGCTCGACTAGTAGTTTTGGTTATTATTCTTATGGCTCTTTTCTGGAGTTTGAAAATCGTGTTCATATTTTGTGCATTTGTTCCCCAAAAAAGAATGCCATAGCAAAGAAATTAGTGTACATATGAATAATACGTAACTAAAAGACTCTGCATGTTACACACTGATGATACGATTCAAAGGGCGTAACATGCTGATAATATATGACGGTAGTATCTGTTCCCTAAAGAACAGTTACCGTGGATGACCATGCAGCTTTGCTAGAAATGAAATGATAATTAAATGGACACCCTAGCTGCAAACAGGCGTTGATGTACTTCATTGGGGTATGTTGAAAATGTGTGCCCCGACCGGGACTCGAACCCGGGATCTCCTGCTTACATGGCAGACGCTCTATCCATCTGAGCCAACGCGGGCACAGAGGATAGTGCGTCTGCAGGGACTTATCCCTTGCATGCTCCCCGTGAGGTCCACATTCCCAACATGTCCACACCACTACATTCGTAGTGCGCCTAATAGATGTTTGCCCATCATACTCATTACTCGTGGCAGATTAATCTACCAAGTCCCGTACGAGTTCGGGCATAGCGTGTGCGTTGGCACAAGAAGGTCAATGGCCGGGAAGCCATATTTTAACTATATATGACGGTAGTATCTGTTCCCGAAAGAACAGTTACCGTGGATGACCATGCAGCTTTGCTAGAAATGAAATGATAATTAAATGGACACCCTAGCTGCAAACAGGCGTTGATGTACTTCATTGGGGACATGTTGAAAATGTGTGCCCCGACCGGGACTCGAACCCGGGATCTCCTGCTTACATCTCACACCGGGAGCGTGCAAGGGATAAGTCCTTGCAGACGCACTATCCTCTGTGCCCGCGGTGGCTCAGATGGATAGAGCGTCTGCCATGTAAGCAGGAGATCCCGGGTTCGAGTCCCGGTCGGGGCACACATTTTCAGCATGTCCCCAATGAAGTACATCAACGCCTGTTTGCAGCTAGGGTGTCCATTTAATTATCATTTCACATGCTGATGCCATTCTGTTTCCAAGTACCTTTGTATGTTCACACCACTTCAACTGAGAATTAATATTCATTCATAGAAATTTTGCATTTGTTACACTCTCTATAGAGGTGCCATCTCCATTTAGTTTAACATTGTCATTTTTCCCCTTCAAACTGAAATTCATGGCATTAGTTTTCTTTATGTTCAATGTCACTTTATTGCTTATCGACAATCATAAACTTCCTTGAGAGTTTCATTTACTTTCTTGACAAGAAATTCTCTTGTTTTCTTGGTGACTATAGTATTGCTGTCATCAGAGAAGAGAATTTTTTCACCATGAGTAACACTTTTGGGAAAGTCATTGATGTATATCAGGAATAGTATTGGTCCTAATATGCTACCTTGTGGAACCCCTATATTAATGTATTTTGATTCTGATAAGTGTTTTACTATATGTTTAGATCTATTTGAAGTATGTGTTATCTCTGCTCTTTGTAGCCTATCTGCTAGGTATGATTGAAACCAGTCATTAGCTACCCTTCCTATTCCTAATGCTTCTAATTTATTTAGTAGCATCTTGTGTTCGATTGTATCAAACGCCTTAGAAAGATCCAAAAATATGCCGGTGACATAGTCATCTCTATCAATAGCATCAGGTACAACTTTTGTGAATTCTACTATGGCTGACTCCATATTTTTGCCATTAAGGATACCAAACTGCGATTCACTTAAAACATTGCATTTATTGGGGTAATTCATTAATCTGTCTTTCGTAATTGCTTCCATTATTTTGAGAATGCTGACAGCAGGCAAATGGGCCAGTAATTTTCAATGTCTTCTGCATTACCTTCCTTAAGCAAAGGTACAACTTTTCCCTGTTTTAAGTGCTCTGGAAATGTCCCTGATGTGAAGGATTCATTTGTTATATTTGTTAAGGGGCCTTGTATAATCCCTATGCATTGTTTAAATACATACACTGGTACTTCATCTACGCCTACTGCCTTTTTTTTCTTTTAGTTTTTGAACAGTTGTATTGACTTCATTCTTTGTGGTTGCAAGTAACAACATTGTATTTAGTTCACGTTATTTACACGTGTTATGTTCGTTTAGGGGAATTTTTGCTGTAACTTCTCTGCAATACTTGAAAAATGCTCGTTTACATAGTTTGCTAAGTGTTGTGAATCATTTATTACCTTATCCCCCCCCCCCCCCGCCTTAGTAGTACGTTCGTTATTTTGCGTATGTTTGCCTCTCCCTGTTTCTTTTTTTATAACATCACAGACTGGTTTGCTTTTATTCTCTGCATTATATGTTATTTTATCATTAAATGACTTTTTTGCAGCAATCAGCCCTTCCTATAGATCTTTTTGTATCTATGATAGAAATTTAAGAACTGTGAATCATTGCGAACCTTTTTCATGGAACTGAGATGTTTAAGTGTTTGGGAGGACTTCTTAATACCTGCTCTTATCCATCTGTTTTTAAGAGACATGCATACTTTTGGAAATGCCTTTCCAAAGTTCAATTTAAACAATGTGGAAAATGTAGAGAATTGCATATTCAAATTGGTTTCCTTGTACCCTTCATCCCAGCTTCCTTTTTCTAGTTCTTTCGAAATATCTTTTTATTTTGATTTCTGATAGATGTCTTTTGTAGGTTTTTTGTATTTTAGGGAATGATTCAATGCCTGATTTTACTGTTGTTATTTGACAGAGATGGTCTGATAGTCCAAGATCTTTTACAGCAACATCA
Source organism: Schistocerca cancellata (assembly GCF_023864275.1). Taxonomy (NCBI): domain Eukaryota; kingdom Metazoa; phylum Arthropoda; class Insecta; order Orthoptera; family Acrididae; genus Schistocerca; species Schistocerca cancellata. The sequence continues at coordinate 1,038,191,782 of NC_064626.1, forward strand.
AATTTTTCCCTGTCCATATTTGTGGCTGCATGGTCAATTACTGATGCAGTCATTGTAGTAATCCTAGTTACACTATTGACCAATAGGGACATGCCAAAACTTTGAAGGATGTTTATGAAGGTGCTGCTGGATTCATTTATGACATTAGTGCTGATGTTAATGTCCCTCATAGAATTATATTGACCTTTGTACTTGAGACTTTATCTAGAACGTCGGTTAATTTATTGAAAAAAGTGTCCACACTACCACTGGGAGATCTATACACACATAAAAGATTAATTTCATAGTGATATCAAGCCCTGTTAATTCAATAGCTGATATTTCAAAGTGTTCATCTTCACTTACTATACTGAAGCTGTGTCTTGATTTAAACTGTGTTTCTTTTCTGATATAAATGCATGATCCTCCACGCCTTGAAATAGTGCTGCAGTAAGAGTTTGCCCTTCCATTCAGTGATAATACTACATGTTGGATTTCTGTGCTTCTACACCAGTGCTTAGTAATACAAACTACTCTGCAGTTCAAAGATTGGAGCTCAACTTCTAATAGTTATATTTTATTTTTTATTGATTGCACGTTTTGATGGAGGATTCTTTGTGACATCTGGTACATGTGATATTTGAAGTATTAGAATCTGTCTTGTGAGTGACTGTTTCAGTATTTTTTAAACTGCTGGAGATACTCTTTAGGCAGAGGAACCTGTTGTCTGGATTTATCTTAAAAAGGACCTACTTTTCCTACCTATGACAACAGGTATTTGACCGTGTTTGGCCCGATATCTACCCCTGTACTTTGATGAATCAGTTGTACCAATCTTCGCTTCCCAGTCCTGTTTAGGTTTAGGCCATGCCTAGTGAAACCCCATCTGTTGATAATCCCGACGGGCACCACAGAAACATGAGCAAAGTTTGACTGCCTCTTATACTTTGCCCACCCTGTATTTTACCTTCTTCCGTTACTGCCATTATGAAGTCAACTATTCCTGAATCCTATGGCAGATGTCCTGCTAACCTAGTACTTCTTCTGGTTAAGATGCTCCATAGACCTCTTTCCTTGCCTACTCCCTTTAGCATTTTTTTCATGTTGTACTTTACATGGCCCCTAGATTTTTAATATCCTTCGATAGCACCACATTACAAATGTTTCTAGGACCTTCGTTTTTTGTATTTCCACCTTTTTTTCATTTCTAAAACAACATCTGATATTTGTAGAGCTGTTTTGTCGAAGAAAGCTTTCTTCTTCTGTGCCACTTTGTTATTATCTTCCTTGCATTGGACCTTAAGAGTGATCTTCCTTCCTAGTTCAGAGATATCTTTCACTTCTTCCGCTACTGTGCCGTTCTCCATTTTACTGCCACGTCGGTTTCCTATTTCTCCTCTTCTGAAAGAATGTTTTTATGGGTTGTATTGTTACTGTCTGTAAATTCTGTTAATGACTTATATAATTTGTGCTGTCAACCTAGCTTCTCAATGAACAATCGTTCTCTCATTTTTGTACTAGTACTGCACTGAAATTATCAATTGTTATCTTGTGATGCATATTTTAGTGAATAGTTTCGAAGTAGTGCCTTCAGGTTTTTTTTTTAAAATCAAGATTAGCCCTTGTGTTTGACATTGTTTTTGTATCTTTCTGTCTTATTATAGACATCATCATCATCATCATCCTGTTCTGCCTGATGGCAAGATAGTAACACCTTTGCTATCTCTATCTGATCCTGTTCCAGGGGAACGGCTTCATAATCTGTTACCTTCCTCTTTTCACTTCATATGGCATTTTTTCCGTCTCCCTCTTATTTTTATCTGTCCCTTATCTTTTCCTTCGGTATCTGTCGTTAAAGTTCCTTTCTTCGCAGTCTGATATCCTCTTCGTAACCAGCTTTAGAAGAGTTCGTTGCTTCTCTACCCCTTCCATTACTTCACTGTTTCGTCCCAAATTCAATTTTCTCTGTTTCTCTCTTATCTGAGTGAAGCATTTCACCAACGTCTTCCCTAACGCGAACCCTCTTTTGTTGGATAATAAGCCTTCATTATCATGTCTTGATACATGTGGTAAATAGAGTTGGTGAAAGACAAAAACCCTATCTTAACCTTCTTCCGATATCACACCAGTCTGTCTTCCCATTTCTTAGCTTCATGGCTACTTTCTGCCGTGTGTGTAACTTCCTATTACTCTCCTGCGCTTCCAGTTTCACCTTCTCCAATTGCAGAATCTCCAACATCTTGCTCATTTCACTGAGTCAAAGACATTTCATAGATACATGAATCACAAACTCTTTCCTTTTCCTCTAATTAGTCCAGTAGCGTCTCTTGTACCACTCCCTTTCCTGTAACCGGATTGCACTTCCTATATGTTTTCTACCATTGTACCTACTAATTTAAGATTCAATCACCTTTCTTTGGGCAGCATGATAGATTACACTTCTTGTGCAGTATTTCTTTTTTTAAATTTTGGTACACCATGTTCTGGGAATTGGAAACATCAGTATCTTGACAAATTCTTATGGCCATTTACCACTTTCGTATATCGCATTGCTTAAAAGTGTATTTCCGCTCTGCTTTTTTCATCCACACACGAAATAACTCTAGAGAAATGCCATCCAATCCAGCAGGTTTACTCTCTTCATTTCCTTTATCGCTTCAGAAGTCAGAACTGAAGTTTCTTCTTCCCTTTCTTCTACGTCGTCTTCCATCTCAAACATTAGATTTGCTTTCTCCTTCGCTCTTTATAAGACGTCCTTATAACCGTTACATCTCTTTCTTTCTTGTTGCTTCTTGTTCAGTATCTTATCATTTTCATCCTCAGTTGCTCTTCCTGTACGGTTCATTGTCCATTTATTTGAAGTTACCGGCCGAACCTTCTTTTAAAGTAGGTCATATTGTCCTTTTCTCTCTTAGTCATCCACATCATCATATTCTTGTTTTAATCCCTGCTCCCTTACCCTTCGGTCCCCCTTCTCAACTGATTATTTAGTCCTTTGCACGTTGAACGAATATTCTCCTCTTCTTTGTTTTTAAATATTTTTCTTTACTATGAACGTCATTGTCCATGGTTTCTTCACTCTATTTCCTTGAAAGTATCCTATTTCTTATTCTTTTGTTTTGATTACAATACTGTTGCTTTTTGTCCATCTGACTTATGACAACAGCAGTTGAGTCCCATAGTGCTCAGAGCCATTTTGTCCATCTCTCCACTATTTATTCCTTTCTTCTTCTGATTTCTTTTTAAGTTTTGCCTGTCTTCTCTCTCATTGTTTTCTTCCGTTTTTCTTTCTGTGTTTTCACTTTACATGCTTTCTTCACATTTTTTCAGTGTTACGCTCCTGAAAGTCCATTAGAGTTTTCCACTGCCTTCCTGTAGCTATTATGAGCGAAAATGTAATCTGTCTGGTATGTAACTCTTTCTGCGGGTGAGATCCATATACACTCATTAGCCAGAACATTGACCACCGATCCACTATCGATGTAAACTCATTTAGGCGATAGCAGCGCCACCTAGCAATGGGTGGCTGCTAGTCACACACACGCACGCTGTATGTAGTACTAATGAGCGTGCTGTCCGTGTGTAGGGTGATGAAGGCGTGAGATCTGTCTGAGTTTCACTGAGCACACATTGTGAGGCTCGGAGCCCCGTCACGAGCATTTCGCAAACTGCACGACTTGTCGGGTGTTCGAGGAGTGTTGTGGTGAGTGTCTTCAACAAGCGGCGAAACCAATTTGAAAACATGTCCAGGCGTCGTGGGGTTCACGCCCCTCATTACAGATGGCTGGTCAGATTGGTTAAAGAGGATACGCGGGGAACTGTAGCAGAACTAACATCAAACTTTAATGCTGGGCAGAGTACAAACGTGTCTGAACACACAGTGCACCGAACACTCCTAATTATGGGCCTCCACAGCCGACGACTCATGAATGTGCCAAAGTTAACACTAAGACATCGGCAACTACGACTGAAATAGACACACGACCATCGCCACTGGACGTTGACGCCATGGCAGAGCGCTGCATGATCTAATGAATTCCAATACCTTCTTCATCATGCCGATGGGAGGGCGTGAATCCATCGTCTTCCGGGGGAATAGCTCCTTGACACCTGTATTATGGGATGGAGACAAGTTGGCGGCGGCTCAGTTATGCTCGGGGGGGGGGGGGGGGGGGAGTCACGTGGGGATCCATGGGTCAAGTGGACCAAGGCACCAGGACGGCCAAGGACTATCGTACACTGGTTACTGACTTACTCATACAATAGCGACGTTCTTCTTTTCAACATACATTCACTGTGGGCAGGTACGTACAACGTGTTCCAGATCTTCAGCACCAAAATTATGCAAGTGCTAGAGGATCCTAAACTGGATATTTTGTGTTGATGAGCTAATGGTCGGAAATAAATATTTATTTTTTGTTAACGTACAGAACTTACACCTTATGCCAACAACTGAAGCTTATGTCGCTTCTTGCAAGTGACGACCACCAGTCTCAATTCATGCATGTCACCGTATTCCATTAACAGTGATGAAACGTTGTCTCAAAATCAATTTTCCGTATTGCTTGCAAACGCAGTTAATGACAAGAGCGTAACAGCTGTTGCACCAGTACTCCACGCATTGTACACTTCTAAGTACGCATTTCACGAACGACTTGACAGACATCTGTTAATGAAAATTTTCCTCCGTTGTCTAGAATCATGCTGTCAGATTCTACCGCTCGAACATATCTTTCTCCAGAAGACTGCCCAACTCTCTGTGGCTTGAATGACCTAATTTCTCGTATTTTGTATACACGGTGATAATTTTCTCCATTTAAGATGACACCATTTGCAAAATTTTTCTATGCGCATTCGTTCGGATTTCCGGGCATTGTATCGTGTTTATTGCAGTTGAAATGGGTGCCTGCTAGTTACTCTAGGTGTTACCACTCATGAATTATAAACACTTGTAGACTGCACCGTATAAACATCACAAACGAGTTTTTCTCGTGTATCGTTACGAATGTCGATATCAATAGTTTCTTTTTAAACATAAGCAGCATAATCTGGTTTCATCCATATTTTATCGCTGTGGATTTGACTGTATTCAAGGCAGGCGAAGTTCTTCAGTCACAAAAATTAGTGTTTTTTTTTTTTTTTTTTTTTTTTTTTTTTAAACACACGATTCATTTCAGACATTAGGCGTCCATCTTCGGGTGCAGATCGTTTAACACATTACTCACGTGTGCTCTTGAGCGACGTGAAGCGAAATGTACATTCCAGTTTTGAGAAGGTTAGATGTTAACTTTCGAAATTCATGAATCAAACAACGGAAATTAAGGCGAATGACAGTGGAAAAGGTAACAAAAGATCCAGAGGAAAGTGTTTAACGATATAGTATAAGCTTCCTTGCTTCGTGTGTCATATGGTATTTTGCTTCCAAGGTAGCAGAATTCCTCCACATCATCTAATTCGTGCTCACCAATTTTGATGTTAATTTTATTGCTAACCTCATTTCTGGTACTCCTCATTACTTTCGTCTTTCTTTAGTTTACTCTCAGTCTATTCTCTGTACCCATTAGACTGTTCATTTCATTCAACCGATGCTGTAAGTCTTCTGCACGTGCACTGAGGATAGCACTGTCGATTTTCCCATTCCGTAACTGCAAATTAAGTCACTCAATGCGCACACTTTTTAATACATTTCAAAGCACTTCACGGATACCAAAGATGATGCCAACTATGTAGTGTCCCATATCAGAACTATAAAATAATATGACGTACTCGTATGTAAGTTACGAAATTTACAGTAACTGTTAAAAATTACTAAAGTAACAAGGACAGGTGAAATCAGCCTGTTTATTTAACACTGGTTGTGATTTTATTTAGGTGAATTTCCATCTGCTGTAACAGGCCTAGAGTCTTATCATTGGGTGCATGGTGGAACACTAAGAAATTGTTTTCTGTCTTGTTGATGTTGTTGTTGTGGTCTTCAGTCCAGAGACTGGTTTGATGCAGTTCTCCATGATACTCTATCCTGTGCAAGCTTCTTCATCTCCCAGTACCTACTGCAACCTACATCCTTCTGAATCTGTTTTGTGTATTCATCTCTTGGTCTCCCTCTACGATTTTTACCCTCCACGCTGCCCTCAAATGCTAAATTTGTGATCCCTTGATGCCTCAGAATATGCCCTACCAACCGATCCCTTCTTCTAGTCAATTTGTGCCACAAATTTCTCTTCTCTCCAATTCTATTCAATACCTCCTCATTAGTTATGTGATCTACCCATCTAATCTTCAGCATTCTTCTGTAGCACCACATTTCAAAAGCTTCTATTCTCTTCTTGTCCAAACTATTTATCGTCCATGTTTCACTTCCATACATGGCTACACTCCATACAAATACTTTCAGAAACGACTTCCTGACACTTAAATCTATACTCGATATGTGTTTAGTTTCGACCATATGCTGTGCAATTACTGATTTTTCGAAGTAGTTGTGTCTGAAACCATTCACGTGTTCTTGGAACAGGGGTTTGAAACTTCTGTCTGTTTTCACGACACAGTACGCTAGACGACCTCGACATGATATTTTACGAATCCAATTTTGCCGAATTTTTTTCGGAATCTGCTTCTTCTTCTTCTTCTCATTCTTCTTATGTCCTCAGTTATTTGCCGGATGTATTCCAAAACTCTTGTCTTCGTCTACAGTTTTTTCCCTCTACTCTTCCCTCTAGTATCATGGAGATTATTCGTTGATGTCGTAACAGATGTCCTATCATTCTGACCCATCTTCTTGTCACTGTTTCTCGTATGTTCGTTTCCTCGCTGATTCTGCAGAGAACCTCCTCATTCATTACCCTATCAGTCCACCTAATTTTCAACATCATCTTCGATTCTCTTACTTTTCGTTTTGTCACATTCAATGGTTCACTGCCGTACAGTGCTGTGCAGCAAATGTACATTCTCAGAAATTTCTTCCTCAAGTTAAGGTCAATGTTTGACACTAGTAAACATCTTTTGTGCAGGAATGTCCTCATCACCAGCGCAGGTATGCTATTTATGTCCTTCTTGCTTCGTCCGTCATGTATTATTTTGTTTCCAAGGGAGCAGAATTTCTCCACTTCACCTACTTCGCAGTCACCAATTTTTATTGTATCGTTAATCTCGTTTCTGCTATTCCTCACTCCTTCCGTCTTTCTTCAGTTTACTGTCACTCCGTTCTCTGAATTCATTATACTTCATTCCCTTCAACCGATCCTGTAATTCATCTGTACTTTTACTAAGGAGAGCACTGTCATTAGCGAAGCTTATCACTGATGTCCTTTCACCCTGCATTTTAAACCTACTTTCGACCTTCCTTTTGTTTCCGACGCAGATTGAACAGTAGAGAGGAAAGACTGTGAGTCGACGGCCTGTTTTGAGCCTTTCTCCACACATTGTACCCAATTTCCATACTGAATTTGCATATGAGATTCTTTTGCTTCATTTACTTTCCGATACAGTTTACACTTGTCGACTTTTTACCTGTATTGCACGCTGACGGCATGGGTGGTTAGGAGATAGTGTGTTGCAATGATGGTGGCCCACTCCTCTGTACCTAATCTAACATTTCATTTCAGTAGTAGTATCACCCTTAAGTGCATGTGGCCTTGAACAGGGGAATTCCTTTTCTTTGTGGCGAAAACAGGTGAAACGTTCGGACCGTCTTGAAGAGCTGCCAGTTACTCATATTGCATGCCTCATGCTAGTTAACTGCACGGACAGTCGGGCGAGCCTTTCAGGGATTACCCATCTGGTTCATCTTCCGCATACAAGGAGCGGCAGAACGGAAGCTGTGTCCTCAACAGCAGAACAGGAAACCACTGGTGGAACGGGTGAGAACTATGCTTGTTAGTAAACTTTTGGTGGAGACCTAAGCTGTCCATTTGCACTTACCCTGCTGTGTGTTATCTCCAGACACGGTTCCTCAAGCAAAATCACTGCAAATTTTCAAACTTTTCAGACTTTGTCCTTATTTGTGCGGAGCCCAACAAAGTTTCCAGAATTTCCGATAAACAAGTCTGCACATGGGATGAGGCGACATTCCTTTCCTATTTCCTTACACACATATACCATTGGCGGGTATACCTTTAATTTTATAGTGGGAGCTAGTGAACGGGCTTCCAGACACCTCGTGGAAGAGCGTTTAGGTCCTTTCTGGGACTGGCTAGAAATGACTATGCTGGGTGCCGTTCTGAGGTCTGAAGAAAAACTATGAAAAATGTGATATCGACATTCGAATTCTGATTCGAACTTCTGCTTGGTGATGCTACTCTGGACTCTGCAATGGTACATGTTTTTCATTGACTTCGGCCTTCCACCAACTCACCGAAGTTTCACTTTGAACTTACGAGCATCTACAATGAGTATTCAAGAGAATGATGAAATCGGCAATCAGCCATGACATCGCATCGGCTCAGTCGAGGAACAGTTAGCAGCGGCAGTTCGGGGCACCGTACATTGTCTGCAACCGCCTCAGTCATACCCTCGACTTCGGGAATCGCGATATAGTGAGGCGAGAGGGATTCATTCCTGGTTTCTATTTTTTAGTCTTCCTAACTTGATCTACGCACTTCTCGCGTTGGTATGCAAGTTTTTCTGTAGTCTACTTCTTGCTTCAAAAGTTATATTTTCCATAACCAATCATGTTTTATTCCGTTATCGAGTTAATTTATTGGAGCTCACCCGTCGGTTGTGTAATTATGTATTTTTACAATCACGGTTGAAAACGTATGTATGTCCTTTATGTGTGTGGGTACCATCTCAATCGTAATTGTGCAGCAACTTGATGTTGGCGACCACCAAAAAACATTAATTTTCTTATCGTTGTTCTATTTTAATTATGTAAAGTCATTCTCAAATTGTTTATGTCCGCGACATTAACATGTCCTGATTACTTACACATCTTTTTTGAAAAAATATTGCTTTACTAGGTCAAACTCTGTCATTCGGCAACCATTGAAGTATATTATTCAGCTGAAATGACCAGGTCCTCCAAACATAAACAGTAGGGTGGCCCCCTGAGGAGTTCAGGAGTTTATCAAATAATGTTTCCCGACGTGCACGGCAGTTGATTTTTCAAGTAGGCTGATAGATTCATGGGGCTAATCTATCATTTTACATGATCTGGGGTGACAGATTCAGCATTAGTCTAATCTGCGTACCCATGGAGCCCCTGATGCGCAACAGGTCGTGTTCACAGCACACCCGGCTTTTGATAACTGCATCTCTTCTTATACGCTTTTTAATCGGAGCACTGTGTTATTAGTCTTCTAGTCTTATTCTTCTCTCTTGTTTCTTGTGCATATTGTATATTACTCGTCTTTCTCTATAGCTTATTTCTACTTTTCTCAGAATTTCATGTTGTCGAACGCTTTTTATGGATCGACAAATCCTATGAGTGTGTCTTGACTTTTCTTCAGTCTTGCTTACATTCTCAAGACCAACTTGAAAATTGCTTCTCTGGTTCATTTTCCTTTCCTCAAGATAAACTGACCATCATATAACTGATATTCAGTTTTCTTTTCCTTTCTTCTGTGTGTTATTTTTGTCAACTTCTTGGGTGCATGAGCTGTTAAGCACACTGTGCGGTGGTTTTCGCACTTATCTGCCCTTGCTATCTGCGGTATTGCGTGGATAATACTTTCAGAAAGTCTGATGGTACGTCGCCATCTTGAATATACGTTTGGTTACCACCTCCTTCAGTGAAATTAGAAACTCCTATTGAATGTCACATATCCCTCCTGCCTTATTTGATCTCAAGTGTTTCAGAGCTCTTTTACAGTCTTTCTCTAATACTCGATCCCCTATGTCATCCATATCGACTTCAATTGCTTCTCTTATCACGTCATCAGACAAGTCAAGAGTCCTTCAATGTACTCTTTCCACTTATCCGCTCTTACTTTTGCGTTCAACAGCGGAATTACACTGCACTTTTAAACTTGCTCCACTGCTTTTAATTTGAGCGAAGGTTGTTTTGATTTTTCTCTGTATGCTAAGTTAGGCCACCCTTTTTCTATTTCTTCACATCTTTCCTGTAGCCATTTTGCCTTGGTTGTCCTGCACTTGATAGTTATTTCATTCCCAGGGGATTTATATTGCTGTATTACTGTCTTTCCCTGAACATATTTGCACTTCCTTCTTTCGTCGATTCGTTGAAGTATTTCTTCTGTTACCCAAAGTTTTTTCGCAGTTACCTTCTTGTGCCTATGTTGATCTGTCAAACATCTTTGATTGCAATTTTTAGATACATCTACTCTTCAACTAAACCACCCAATCCGGTATTCCTTAACGGTGTATCCACATCCTCAGCGAACTTCAAACGAGTCTCACGTCTTCCACACTGATTCTTCTGGAAGATTCTTTTAAACTTGAGTGTACTCTTCATCAGTACTGATTCTATATCTGCGCCTGGATACGCCTAACAACCCAGTATCTATTTTCGGGAACTCTCTCTGACCGTGATGTAATCCAGCTAAGCCATCCCGCAACTCTGGGTCTTTTTCTAATATACTTCCTCCTCTTGTCGTTCTTGAACGTAGTATGCGCTGTTACATTCTGAAATTTATCTCAGAAGTCAATTAGTCTTTCCTCTCTCTCGTTCCTAATGCCAATCGTATATTCTCCCATAGCTGTTTTCTTTTTCTATTCGTTACCTTACAACCGCGTTCCAGTCCCCATGATAATTAGATTTTCATCACCCTTTACATACTGAAATACTCGTTCGAAATCCTCTCATACTTCCTGTATCTCTAAATCTGCTGCTTGCTATGTTGACATGTGTTAAACCTTTACTATCGTTACTGACGATTCTGGTGGGAAAACCTCTATAACTGCACTGCTCACAGTAGCTGACCCTCTAACTCACTTTCGTATTCATAACGAATCCTACTCCCGTTATACTACTTTCTGATACTGTTGATATTACACTATGTTCCTTACCTTCACTCCATTCCATTTCACTTCACTAACGCGCACTATATCTACACTAACAGAAACAAATCGCAACACCAAGAAAGAATTGAGCAACATAAACGGTACTTAGCATGTTTCTACAACTGAAATATGAAGACTATTCACATTTCGCGGCAGTTGCATAAGAGAGGCGCTAGTAGCACCACTATGAGGATACAAATCAGGTTTGCTTTACATACTCGCCGTAACGGACGTGAACGTTAGTTACCTTTGAGATTGGACATTGTGAACTGATGATAGTCAAGTATGCATTTATGGCGGCAAAGACGCTATTATCAGCACCTCACTGAGATTGAACGAGTTCGTGTAATGGGGCTACGAGAAGCGATGTTGCAGAAAGACTTGGCAGGAATGTAGCCACTGTACGTGATTGCTGACAGCGGTGGTCGCGAGAATGTATGTTCGCAAGAAGAAAGGGGTTCGGACGGCCAGATGGCACTAAGAAAAAAAAAGTGTGTGAAATCTTATGGGACTTAACTGCTAAGGTCATCAGTCCCTAAGCCTACACACTACTGAAACTAAGTTATCCTAAGGACAAACACATGCACCCATACCCGAGGGAGGACTCGAACCTCCGCTGGGACCAGTCGCACAGACCATGACTGCAGCGCCTTAGACCGCTCGGCTAATCCATGGCACTACCGAGAGTGAACACTATGTGTTTGGCGTATTGGTCTGGCGCACCGTACTGCATCTGCAGCAGCAATATGAGCAGCGGTTGGCACAACGAACTGTTACAAATCGGTTACTTTCAGGATAGTTCCGACCCAGACGCTCTGTAGTGTCCATTCCACTGACCCAAACCACCTCCTTTCCCAACTTCAGTGGTATCAAGGGAGAGCTCACTGGAGGGCAGAGTGGAGAGGTCTGTTGTGTTTTCTGGTGCGTTCTGCCTCGGTGCCAGTGATGATCAAGAGTTGGTTAGAAGGAGGCCAGTTGAGGGCTTGCAACCAACCTGTGCGTACGCTGGACCTATACCTCGAGTTACGGGCAGGGGTGCGATTTCGTGTGACAGCAAGAGCACTCTCGTCGTTATCCTACGCACCCTGACTGCAAAACTGTGCCTGAATCTGGTGATTCGTACTGCTGTGCAGCCGCTCATGGACAGCATTCCAAGGCGTGATTTCGAACAGGATGACGCTCTCCTACATACCGCTGTTATAACCAGACGTTCTCTGCAGAGTGTCGACAGGTTACCTTGGTCTGTTCGATCACCAGACCTGTGTCCAGCGGAAGACATATGATACATCATCGGACGACATCTCCAGCGTCATCTACAACCAGCATCTTTTGTTCTTGTATTGACTGGCCATGTGGAACGGGCATGGTACTCCATCCCACAGACTGACATACGGGACCTGTACAACACAATGCATGCACGATTTCATGCTTAAACTCGACGCTATGGCGGTTACACCGGCCAGGATTTCGCATTTGCAATTGCATATCTCGCACCTAGATTAACCCGTGATCTTGCAATGTTAACCACTTAATTACGTTACCTAGACAAATGTATTTCCAAAATTTCTTTCCTCTGAATATGTTTTGGTGTTGCGATTTTCTTGACTGTCACAGTAGATTGTATCTTTAGATTTCTAACTTTCCTACGACGTTCAAACTTCTCTCATGCAATGCTCCGAGTCGTTGAATATTATCCCCCGTTGATTATTCCATCTTTTTCTAATTGTCACCTCTCTCTTGGCAGTCACCTCCCAGAGTTTCGAATGGAAGATTAATCCGAAATCTTTTCTCAGTGCACAGATCATCATTACTCTTTTTCAAATGAAGGTCATACTTCTCGTGCATACAGATTACGTTTCTTTAATACAGGAGTTTCCATTCCCTTCTGCATCTTCATGACGGTGACCACTGCTCATTCTTCCACGTTTTAGGGGCAGTTTGCATCTCGTGGTCGTGCGGTAGCGTTCCCGCTTCCCACGCCCGGGTTCCCGGGTTCGATTCCCGGCGGGGTCAGGGATTTTCTCTGCCTCGCGATGGCTGGGTGTTGTGTGCTGTCCTTAGGTTAGTTAGGTTTAAGTAGTTCTAAGTTCTAGGGGACTTATGACCACAGCAGTTGAGTCCCATAGTGCTCAGAGCCATTTGCACCATTTAGGGGCAGTTTCCTACCCCAAGGACAAGAGAGTGCCCAGAACGTCTGTCCATTCCTCCGCCCACTTTGAATAGGTCGTTCGTAGAGCGATGGAGACTTCTGACGCCGGAAGTCTATGGGCGCCATTGATGAAGCTTTTCTTATTCAAAATTTAAGCAGTGGGTGTATTCGAACGCGGGACGCAGAACGTTATGATTGGTAGACAAAGGCGAACTTCATTTTATGCTGTGGATTAATAAATACCTAACTTAATCTTACTGGAGAATGCTGTTGTTATATTGTTGACAAGGTAGCATTTTTTTGTGAAATAAAACCTAGCTACGGGACGCTAGCGGTCTACTGTTCAGAAACCGGTTTGATACAGCTCTCCAAGCTACTCTATCCTATGCAGTCCTCCTCAACTCCGAATAACTACTGCAACTTACATCATTCTAAATCTGCTTAGTGTATTCATCTCTTGGTACGATTTTTACTCTCTAGGCTTCCCTCCAGTACTGTAGTGGCGCTCGCTGTATTGCAGTAGTTCAAGTAACGAAGATTTTTGTGAGGTAAGTGATTCGTGAAACGTATAGGTTAATTTAGTCAGGGCCAGGGATTATTGAAAGTCAGATTGCGTTGCGCTAAAAAAATATTGTGTGTCAGTTTAAGCACAGTCATGTATAATTTTTCTAAGGGGACGTTGCAAGATGTGATACACTGGAAGTTTAACGACAAGTCTGCCTGCCCTCAACTTGACATCCAGTCCAGTATTGGGCTACTTTCACTTCCAAATGCCCCATACATTTTGATGTTACACGATTCGATCAACCAACTAAATGGAGATCCACGATGAGGCCCTTGCAAAACTCTCTCAGGTAGTGATAACATTGTCTCACATGACTGTGCAGCATCTCCGTGTTCTTCACAGTGATCACTCAGCATCTGACGCTGTTCAGCCCCTTACGTATCCTACCACGACTGGTAACAAGACTAATGCACTCTGTTGGCCCTTCTACCTGTCATGGAGAATTGCTACGATAATCAATCACAAACCCATTGTTGTTTTGTACATGTCACTTAACTGAGACTGTTTTCTAGCTACAAATACACAACAAAATAAGTCGAGAGACTCACAGACTGGGCTTAATGACGGGCTTGCTGTTCGCATAATTAACGCTGTACTTTTTAAAACAAATGATGAAACTAATATATCGAAAAATTGTTCAAATGGCTCTGAGCACTATGGGACTTAACATCTGAGGTCATCAGTCCCCTAGAACTTAGAACTACTTACACCTAACTAACCTAAGGACATCACACACATCGATGCCCGAGGCAGGATTCAAACCTGGGACCGTAGCGGTCGCGCGGTTCCAGACTGATGCGCCTAGAACCGCTTGGCCACACCGGCCGACTAATATATTGAATTCACGAGTGAGTTACAGAACCAGTATTTGGGGAATCTTGATTTGCAGAGGTAGAATTTTCATAACACAACAGCATGTTGTAGGAATTACATCTGGTGTTCAACCTGACATTTTAGGCAATCAGACGTCGTTAAATATTTTGACACTTGTTTCACAATTCACAGAGTCATTAATGCCACTTCCGATTATCATACTTTTCTTAACAAATACAAAGCGGTATGATAATACTTGCATAGAAATTTGTCTCTGCCGTAGCATCAGTACAAAAAGGAATCAGACATTTAGTTTTACAATAACCTGCTGGTGTCGGAGAGAGCTGAGCGGCTAATAACTCTTCTATGTAAAAGGCACATGAACCACCAACCATTAACGACACAATCTCGGAGCGTTATCTTGGGTTTGGAATTCCCTTTCTCACCGGGTATTGCTCCTTTCTTTTGGTGCGAGGTCTGAATTTATCAATATAATATTTCGCAAGTTAATAATTTAATCAAAGGTGTTCGGGTACATACTTGCGCGCACGTAACCCTATGCTCTTCGATACGTTCTGTTGCTTAGACACAATGCCTCGTTCTGTCCATGCTTAGAATACGAATTTACTGTAAGGAAACTAAGTAATTTTGGTTTTTGGATTACCTCATTTAATGAAGGGTAAATGGTATAATTACAGCTTCATGTAAGATTGCACAATTTATTCCTTCTCTACTGTCGAGGCTGTAGTTATCACAGCTCCTACATTGACAACGCGACCCCGTGTGTGCTCATGAAAATCGACATTCTGTTGCTTGAATTTCACAGCACCATCACCCGAAACATCTCTTCCCATCGTAGTCAGATTCGCAGTGATTGATTTTCTCCTTTCTAGAGAACGTTTGAATCAGAAACCAGTAGGTCTTGAACACTAAATTCATACTGTTTTCAACCCCAATGTTGAACACTGCAGTACCTTACTAGACATGGGCCAAATGAGGTAATAACCACTCCGTGAAGATCTACAGTGTAATGTGGACCAGATTCTTTATGCAACTTGACGTTTACCACATTAACAACTCACTGCCACAGTTAAAGCAGCTTGAGATCTGATGTTTGTCCACACACGGAGTCACACTCCTGAACACGCTGAACCTACGTCAGTACGAAAAAACTCCGTTGTTATTTTATGGTCCACAATTTGCGAGGCCAGTCTACAGTGTGTGAAACTGTCATTATACACTACTGGCCATTAAAATTGCTACACCACGAAGATGACGTGCTACAGACGCGAAATTTAACCGACAGGACGAAGATGCTGTGATATGCAAATGATAAGCTTTTCAGAGCATTCACACAAGGATGGCGCCGGTGGCGACACCTACAACGTGCTGACATGAGGAAAGTTTCCAACCGATTTCTCACACACAAACAGCAGTTGGCCGGCATTGCCTGATGAAACGTTGTTGTGATGCCTCGTGTAACGAGGAGAAATGCGTACCATCACGTTTCCGACTTTCATAAAGGTCGGATTGTAGCCTATCGCAATTGCGGTTTATCGTATCGCGACATTGCTGCTCGCGTTGGTCGAGATGCACTGACTGTTAGCAGAATATGGAATCGGTGGGTTCAGTAGGGTGATACGGAACGCCGTGATGTATCCCAACGGCCTCGTATCTCTAGCAGTCGAGATGACAGGCATCTTATCCACATGGCTGTAACGGATCGTGCAACCACGTCTCGATCCCTGAGTCAACAGATGGGGACGTTTGCAAGACAACAACCATCTGCACGAACATTTCTACGACGTTTGCAGCAGCATGGACTATCAGCTCGGAGACCATGTCTGCGGTTATCCTTGACGCTGCATCACAGACAGGAGCGCATGCGATGGTGAACTCAACGACGAACCTGGGTGCACGAATGGCAAAACGTCATTTTTTCGGATGACTGCAGGTTCTGTTTACAGCATCATGATGATCTGTCCGTGTTAGGCGACATCGCGGTGAACGCACATTGGAAGCGTGTATTCGTCATCGCTATGCTGGAGTACCACCTGGCGTGATGGTATGGGGTGCCGTGGGTCTACCCTTCATTCGATCCCTGCGAAACCCTACATTTCAGCAGGATAATGCGCGACCGCATGTTGCAGGTCCTGTAAAGGCCTTTCTGGATACAGAAAATGTTCGACTGCTGCCCTGGCTAGCACATTCTGCAGATATCTCACCAACTGAAAACGTCTAGGCAATGGTGGCCGAGCAACTGGCTCGTCACAATGCGGCAGTCACTACTCTTGATGAACTGTGGTATCGTGTTGAAGCTGAATGGGCAGTTGTACCTGTACACGCCATCCAAGCTCTGTTTGACTCAATACCCAGGCGTATCAAGGCCGTTATTACGGCCGGAGGTGGTTGTTCTGGGTACTGATTTCTCAAAATCATTGCACCCAAATTGGGTGAAAATGTAATCACATATCAGTTCTAGTATAATATATTTGTCCATTGAATACCCGTTTATCATCTGCATTTCTTCTTGGTGTACAATTTTAATAGCCAGTAGTGTATATAAGAGTGGTGAGTAGCAACAGATGTTTAGTGATCACTGTGAGGGGGACGGTGATGGCGCGATTTCGTGTTATCAGCACCTGGCGGAGTTTCAAAGCGGCCTCACTATGGGTCTCAATTTGGCCTACTGGTTGAATCATGCAGTATCCAGATAAGTGGAGTACTATTCGGATGTCACGGTGGTCAGGTGCTGGACGGCGCGGAAACTTGAGAGCAGGCATCCTCATCTACGTTCCGGAAGGAAGGAAGACTAGAGTTTAACGTCCCGTCGGCATCGATGTCATTGGTGAAGGAGCACAAGGTCAGATTCCGAAACGATGGGGAAGGAAATAGGCCGTGCCCTTTTCAAAGGAACCATCCTGGCATTTGCGTGCAGCAAAGTCACGGAAAACGTAAATCTGGATGGCCGGAATTAGACCTGAACACTCATCCTCCCGAATGTGGGTCCAATGTGCCAACTAGTGCGCCACCTCGCTTGGTGTGAACAAATGGTTCAAATGGCTCTGAGCACTATGGGACTTAACTTCTGAGGTCATCAGTCCCCTAGAACTTAGAACTACTTAGACCTAACTAACCTAAGGACATCACACACAGCTATGCCCGTGGCAGGATTCGAACCTGCGACCGTAGCGGTCGCTGAGTCTAGTTACCTAAGCAAGTGTTGTTTCCTGTTTATTAACTGTCAAGATTATTATAATTATACATTAACTATGATGTGCCTCTATTTTAGATTATGATTGTTATATTATCATTTGGTGCCTACAATTCATTTCGTTTTAAGCTTTAATAATGTGTAACAATTACAGTGCGTTGTTCCACTCCGGGCAGGGAGCAGTTATAAAACTGGTCCCAGCTTCGACTCCCAGAAATGTAGTGACCTCATCGATGTTCACATCAAGGAATTTTGAGCAATATTACATATTCCCTTTGCCACATACTGTATTTTTTATTCATGATGAATATCTTACTTCGAACGGAATTCAACGAACTATTTAAGGCATATACATTGCACAAAGAAACAATCAATAATCTTTGTGAATATTTCATTTATTGCTCATTGTATTGTTGCAACTCTACCAGGAACGGACTATTCTGGCACTTCAAATGACTGGGGATATCATTTAGTACTTCTACTGGCCATCATTGTGACGATCTATTGTAGGATATGTAACACGCTCGATCGCTGTTTATGTTATATATCGATGATGTAGTTGGCAATATAGGTTGTAACCTCAGACTTTTGGATGTGATGTAGTTATGTACACTGCCTGATAAAAAAAAGAAGCACCTAGAAGACATGGTCAGATGTCAATGTAACTTGTTACATGAGCACATAATCGGCACGCATGTAATAAATTAGAGTTGCAATTCCTTGTAACAACTAGAAAGGGCAGCAAAGTTCATTAGTATTATTTGTGTTTAATGTTGTTACCAGGCTCAGCAGGGTATACTACTGGCCATTAAAATCTCTACACCACGAAGATGACGTACTACAGACGCGAAATTTAACCGACAGGAAGATGATGCTGTGATATGCGAATGATTAGCTTTTCAGAGCATTCACACAAGGTTGGCGCCGGTGGCGACACCTAAAACGTGCTGACATGAGGAAAGTTTCCAACCGATTTCTCATACACAAACAGCAGTTGAGCGGCGTTGCCTGTGAAACGTTGTTGTGATGCCTCGTGTAAGGAGGAGAAATGCGTACCATCACGTCACCGACTTTGATAAAGGTCGGATTGTAGCCTATCGCAACTGCGGTTTATCGTATCGCGACATTGCTGCTCGCGTTGGTCGAGATCCAATGACTGTTAGCAGAATATGCAATCGGTGGGTTCCGGAGGGTAATACGGAACGGCGTGCTGGATCCCAACGGCCTCGTATCACTAGCAGTCGAAATGACAGGCATCTTATGCTTATGGCTGTAACGGATCGTGCAGCCACGTATCGATCACTGAGTCAACAGATGGAGACGTTTGCAAGACAACAAACCATCTGCACGAACAGTTCGACGACGTTTGGAGCAGCATGGACTATCAGCTCGGAGACCATGGCTGCGCTTACCCTTGACGCTGCATAACAGACAGGAGCGCCTGCGATGGTGTTCTCAACGACGAACCTGGGTGCACAAATGGCATAACGTCATTTTTTGGGATGAATGCAGGTTCTGTTTACAGCATCATGATCTGCATTTCTTCTTAGTGTAGCAATTTTAATGGCCAGTAGTGTAGTACATCTTGAACACTAAATTCAAGTTGTTGTCAACCACATGGCTGAACACTGCAGTACCTTACTAGGCATGGGCCTATTAAGGTAATAACCATTCCGTGAAGATCTACAGTCTCATGTGGACCGAAATCACCATGGAACTTGGCGTTTATCATGTTAACAACCCACTGCGAGAGTTGAAGCAGCTTGAGATCTGATGCTTGTCCGGAACACGCTGAACCTACGTCAGTACGAAAAAACTCCGTTGTTATTCTATGGTCCACAATTTGCCAGGCCAGTCTACAGTGTGTGAAAGTATCATTGCAGCAGTTATCTGGGGCAGTAAATCAGATAGATATACTCAGTTCTGAGACTTTTCCCTGCAGTCTGGGGAAAAGCAGGAGAGTACTTTGAATGTTGAATATTCGGGTGATCGTTTTTGTACTCTATAAACAAACGATTGTCTACAGTACTCATAAATATCAGCGATTTTGTGGTAACGTGGATAATGCCGATTTATGCTGTATTTCGAAATCCACAAACTGTAGATCTCCCCGTAATCGGCTGGGTAAGATCGGAGGAAGGCAACTACATACCACCTGCAACAGGACCATGCCCAGAAAAGCACAGTGGCCTTCAAAACAGTCTTCGGATTCAAGGCTGTTTTTATTTACGTCGAAATAGAATTACTTCCAGGTAAACAGTGCATTGAAATGTATGTTCCTGTTCTAATAACAAACAGCTGTACTGCACGGTGATCATAAGATCTTCTGAGTCGTTAGGTCACTTCATATTCCTCTTTAACTTTCTTCAGAGATCGACGTTTCGGTCCTTCCCCTGGGATGAGCTTCAGGACGCCACGGGTTTGCCTTGATATTGATCATTGACGAAAGACAGTGTGGTATTCATTTATAAAAAGCTATTTCCCAACTTTGTCGGAGAAGTGGTGTTACTGGCTGAAAATCTTCGGGCTGACGTTAGTGGACCGTCGTCATTGGATAAACAGTGAAAGCGGATACGGAAAGGTTCGTGCGGAGACCAAAACATTCCTGTTATTGTACCTCCTAGGAGTTGTTTGTTTCTTGCTCGCCAGTGCTGGGTGATTACTCCCTTGATAAGGAGAATCCAGTAAACGTCGTCTCTATAGAAACTGCATTCACTCTTCGATATTTCAACTGCTTCACGTACTTTTCCTTCTATAAATATTACTTCCCCTAGCTGCCACTCGGATGTTCGTAAAATCCATGACCTCATATGTTAAGTCCCATAGAGCTTAGAGCCATTTGATTTTAAAATCCGTAACCTGGTCACATTATTCTTCGTGTTCCGTTACCGCTGATTTTACGTGATCTCTTGAACGTATATTCCTTTCATGCTCTTCAACGCGTTATTTTGTTCATCATTCTGGTTTCGCCGATACATACTTTGACACAATATCAGGTAATTTCCTACAATCCCGCAGTGAGGCGGCCGTTTGGCACATTCGTTGTAGGTCGGAAGAAGTCTTTTACCTTGTATCGACTCATAAACATAGTCCTTACACAGTTCTTCCGAAGGATTCTGTCTGTGTGGTCAGTTACTGTAATGACAAATGGTAACATTAATACTTCCTTTGAAAGCCCTGTTTATGGAAAAGTTATCACAGCTATTGAACATCACTATTTCCCGTAGGAACTCTAGTTCTGATCGCAAGCTTCTACGTCACTGATGTGGAGACAGAATGTTCAAAGCGACTTGTTTCTGAGCCGGACGGTGGTACGAAGCGGTGTCTAAATACCTGTTTGTGTTGGTAAATTCATATAAACTGCGTGCCCTCGAGTATTGTAAGGTATTCTGAAGAACAAACCAACCAAGAACGACTCTCTATGTCCAGAGTGCCGCTGATTTTCGGATGAATGCTGTTCAGAAAATCGTGCAATTTATATAGGCCTTCCTTGTTGAGTGACCATACAGAAACGTGTCATCTACACACCGGAGTCAGCAAAGTGCTTTAAGCGCTGCGTTAGTTAATGACTTTTGTTCGAAATCTGTCATGAAACGTCGACCTTTGAAGAAGTTTGAAGAGCAATAAGGCGCGGTCTAGCGACTCGGAAGATGTTGCCATCAGTGGCGACAGCCGCAATAGCCTGGAGACTTGTTCGCATTATACTTGTTTACAAGCGCAAGAATCACGAATGTGAAGCAGCTAAACATGTCTTAATTTCAATTAAACTTGCTCGTATTTTGCAAATTTGTGGTAAGTTCCTAAGGGACCAAACTGCTGAGGTCATCGGTCACTAGGCTTACACACTACTTAATCTAACTTAAAACTAATTTACGCTAAAGACAACACACACACACACACACACACACACATATGCCCGAGGGAGGGCTCGAACCTCCGAGGGGGGCAGCCGCGAGAACGTTGGCAAGGTGCCTCAGAGCGTGCGGCGTGCTCCTATTGCAAAACAGTTTTGTAAGTGTATTTTTCCGTTCTACGTCTACACTTCTACATGGAAAGTCACCGTACGGTCTGTGGCAGAGGGCATCTAGTAGAACGGTCTGTGGCAGAGGGCATCTAGTACAAACTGAGGTGGCGCTGCAGTAAGACACTGTACTCGGGTGGTCGGCGGTTAAAATCTCCGTGCGGCCATCCAAATTTTGTTGTACCGCGATGACCCTAAATCGCTAGGACGGTTTCTTGGCACAGCCGAATTCCTTCGCCAAATCTTTTCCAATCCGAACTTGTGCTCCATCCCTGATTACATCGTCATCGACGAGATGTTAATCTCTGATATTCCTTCCTCCTCCTTACATATTGTACCATAATCATCCCCTCTCGCCCCTTCTCTTGATCCTCTAGCAGAGGGTGTGCGGGATTAACATTTGTTGAAACCCCTTGTAGGATGTAAGGGCACTGTACCTTAACACATTATTGTTATTGTACAATCTTCCATTTTTCCAAATTCTATGAGAGCAAAGATTATTGTACAGGATACGAATGAAACACATCCTACACCCAAAGGCTTTCGTGGGTAAAGAAAATACGTCTATCGCTGATGCCAACAACGCCTTCCAGAAATTACCACAAACAAAGAGACTAGGCGCACCGCGGCTTGCCCAGGACGTAAATGTAGCTTCTCTCTAGTGTAATAATTTCAGAGAGTAAATTAATAGTCAGAATGTATTTTTGTATATATGGTGTATAAACATACGTTTTAGTCAACGTTAATAAACAGTGCTTCAGTTAAAATAATACTTCATCTGCTGAACCTAGTCATTGTCGGACCGTAAAGTAGATCACCAAACAATTCACACTGGTGTGGAGATGATAAGGACTAAAATAGCTTTTGCACGAAGTGTCACCACCAAATACCTTAGCTCGATGAAACTTGAACCACACGTAAAAGCACTGGTGCAAACATAATACAGAATGTAACTGAAAGAAATGCGAAATGAGACAAATAGAAATGTCACTTGGCCATTAAAAAAGCTGAGACTTGGTTCGTAATAGGGTGTGCGATCACCATGGAAACAATGCCGTTATTAAATACAGTTTTCCGAAATTCCTTCACCAAAGAATACGAAGTATATATTCCTGAATTCCAATCAAGAACAACTGCCAAGATCAGAAACATAGAAGTAGATATCCTCGGTGTAACAAAGCAGCTTAAATCACTTAATAAAGGCAAGGGCTCCGGTCCAGATTGTATACCAGTAAGGTTCCTCTCAGAGTATGCTTGTAAAATAGCTCCATATTTAGCAGTTATATACAACCACTCGCTCACAGAAAGATCCGTACCTAAAGACTGGAAAATTGCTCAAGTCACACCAATACCCAAAGCCTACATCACTAACGTCGATTTGCCGTAGGGTTTTGGAACATACTCTATTTGAACATTATGAAGTACCTCGAAGAAAACGATTTATTGACACAAGGTCAGCACTGTTTCAGAAAATATCGTTCTTGTGAAAAAAAACTAGCTCTTTATACTCATGACGTAATGAGTACTGCCGACAGGGGATGTCAAATACATTCCATATTTTTAGATTTTTAGATGTTGCCTCCGTACAGTTTTATAATGAAGAACACCGCGGTGCACATCCACTGCTCACTGGGTGACGCACACTGCCTTGTCCCATTCCTCCAACTGCCTCGTCTTACGGGCCCAGCGCCATTTGACGCTATAGTCACGCTGACGCCACGCCATGCGACGTCCAGCTCTCTGTGCACGACTTGGTACTTTTGACAACATGCTCCCGCTCTTTATTCGTTTCCACTGAGTAGTTAACATCTTACTTTACGTTATCTGTCACATGCTTAAGTTTTGCAGAGCATATGGAATGGAAGTCAGCTATAATCACCTTAGGAGGTGCAAGTGTTCTACGTCTACATACATACTTCGTAAGCCATTGAACGGTGCATGGCGAGCCGGCTGCTGTGGCCGAGAGGTTCTAGGAGCTTCAGTCCGGAACCGCGCTGCTGCTGCGGTCGCAAGTTCGTATCCTGCCTCGGGCATGGATGTGTGTGATGTCCTTAGGTTAAGTTAGGTTTCTCTAGGGGACTGATGACCTCACATGTTCAGTCCCATAGTGCTTAGAGCCATTTGAACCATTTGGTGCGTGGCGGAGGGTAGCGTGTACCTCTATTACTCGTTTCCTTTTCTGTTCTAATCGCAGACAGAGCGAGGGAAAAACAACAAACTAAACTACATGCCTCCGTACTGGCCCTAACTTATCGTACCTTATCTTCATGTCATTACGTGAAATGTATGTTCGCGTCAGTAAACTCGTTATGCACTGAGCTTCAATACCAGTTCTCTAAATTTTCTTAATAGTTTTCTTGAAAATAACATCGCCTTCCCTCTAGGGATTCCCATTTGAGTTACCGAAGCATCTCTGTATCACTTGCGTGTTCTTCGACCCTACCGATAACAAATGTAGCTGGCAGCCTCTGAATTCTCTCGATGGATTCCTTTGATCAGACCTGGTGCACACCCCAAATACTCGAGCAGTGCTCAAGAACAGGTCGTACCAGCGGTCTACACGCGGTCTCCTTTTCAGATGAAGCACACTTCCCAAAAATTACCCCAAGAAACCGAATCGACCATTCACCTTCCCTACCATAATTCTCACATGCTATATTTCATATAGTTTTGCAAAAAATGGTTCAAATGGCTCTGAGCACTATGGGACTCAACATCTTAGGTCATATGTCCCCTATAACTTAGAACTACTTAAACCTAACTAACCTAAGACATCACACACACCCATGCCCGAGGCAGGATTCGAACCTGCGACCGTAGCAGTCCCGCGGTTCCGCACTGCAGCGCCAGAACCGCACGGCCACCGCGGCCGGCATAGTTTTGCAATCCTACCCTCAGATGTATCTAAACGACATGACTATGTCAAGCAGGACACTACTAACACTGTATCCGAACATTACGGGTTTGTTTTTCCTACTCATCCTCATTAGAGGAGGAATTAGGAAGAGGTACTCATAGAAAAAATTCGCATTTTTTAAATTACACTGTCGAAGCTATGCAAGGTGATTGTTGTAGGAAGTTGTAACTTTTTGGTTTTTTCTTTTTACTTATCGGTGGAAAACATGGGCTCACAGCGTTATCGGTAACTGTGCTCGCACGCTTTTTTTGTGATACGCCAGTCAGTACTGTCGCTTTGTTGAGGTTTTCTCATTAAGGACGACACACTAAGTTTTTTTGCTCCAGAGATCTCCAATTCCATACCTGATCTGATGTTCCGAAAGCGTGTGTTTTCTAGGTGATCTTAATTGTATCGTAATATTTGCAGAAGTCAAAAAACTTGGTATTATCCTTGGCCTAATTATCCACTCGCGTATCCTACTGCAGATAATTTGTTCTTGTACTCGAACTGTCGGACACGATTCCCCCGTTTTTCAAAATGTATGCCAGAAGAGATGAGCTACTGAGTGTAGCGGCAAAGTAATCGATCACGTAAGTAGCGATAGCAGTGATCTGCGCGGGGGCGTGCCCGTCAGGGATGAGTCTCCCCCGCAGACCGGAGGCGCCCCCTCCACCCCGCAGTGAGCGCATGCGCAGCGGCCGGATGATGGAGGTCACAGGCGGCCCGCCTTGGCGCGGGACATTAATCCCGGACCAGCCGCCCTCTTTATTGAAGGGCTTAGGCAACCCTTCGTTGCCCTCCTCTTCTTCCACTTCTTCTCCTTGCCGCTGCTCCATCCCCCACCAATTCCGCGAACACCGTCTTATGCCTCGGCACAACGCCGCCAGCGCGGCGCCGCGATCTCATCGCGCAGTAGTTCCGCGTAGTCCTCGAATGTACGCAGCGTTTTGTCCGTCACGTCCGCGATTTTAGCCTCCGCTTTACGACAGCAGACATGAAGTGGCTCCACTTCACATGCGTTCCGACAGACCGCTCATCAGGGTCTCTGCCCTGTCGCCCCTCCGCACATTTCCATAAAGCCCCAGTTGGCTTCTGCGATGCACAGTTGTTCCTCCTTATTGCCACTGGTCCAGTGAGCCTCTCTCTCACACGAATTTCAGGTCATTGATATTATTACGCGGTGCTCAGAACCAGGCATTACGTACGCATCTAGAACAAGTCAAGACTTTACACTCTTACTCACATACTCAGATGGTTAAACACGCAGTAGGTCATAATTTCAGTCTCTTGACTTGCTCTCCTGTGTTAACCTCTTCACCTCATAGTAGCATTTACATAAAAGTCCTCAATTATTTGTTGACTTTATTCCAAGCTCTGTCTTCTGCGATAATTTTCACCGTCAAACCGTTCTTTTTGTCACCGATTTCCACATATACCTTTCTCTCTTGATTTGACGGAGACCCTTCTCATTTCTTATCCATTCAGTTTTGGGTTTATTTTCCGAGAAATAAATTAAAAATCGTTCCAATCCCCAGTTCCGACCAAGATTTTCGTAACGGATCTCTTTTTTGCAAGACAAATGCCAAAACAGGAAATACTCTCCTAAACATTACGAAATGGGACCTTCCTGCCCCACTACCTGATAGCATGGCATTCGACTGAAAGGAACCGTACTCTGTAGTCGATCAATTCTCTCTCTCTCAAACATATTCTCACATTGTAGTGAGAAAATTTATTTATATTCCGTCTTTTGAAACGGGTCAGTTGCTAGTATTCGTCCTGTATTTTGGCCTGACTACCATTATTAATTGGAGTACTGTCCTTCAGCTTCCACGTGAAAATAGAATTATAGCCTTCTCGGCAATATTTATTTCCACCTCTATGCCACCAGTAACAATCTGAACGTGAATTCACAGGTTTTACATTGGAAGCTCGCCGCTATTCTTTCAACAACTGTATCCTTGCATCAGTGGCATGCAGATGCTTTTCAAGTCTGAGAGAAAAATAGACTTGAGCTTGTGAGCCTAGGCAGAAGAGCTCGATGCACTAACCAGACCTCCGCTGGCCCCGGCGATAACAATAACAGACGTCATATTAACACATCTAAAAGCCACCTGATGTTTATTAAAGTATCGCTGGAACCGTTAGCAAGTTTGGTACCACATGGCTTTTTCTCCTGAGATAACAGGAGTAATCATACTAGGTTACATAAGTAATCATATTATGTTATGCTGATCAGTATCTAAAACCACTATCTCAATAGAAACTGAGAATTTTAAGCTGAATTTACTTGCTTTTATACCAGATTTTGGCGTCCCATAAATTTTCACGACCTAGGCAGCTTACAGCCCTCTGTTGTGCAACTAATGGACGCCTCTGACTGTATTCGGCAGATACATTTCTGAATATTATAAAGCACAACATTTCATCACAATAGAGTGGTTTGCTGTGATTTGATTCTTATGGAAACAGAGTCTGCTCTCGTGCTTTCTTGCGGGTCCCGAGTCACTGCCAGCTGCAGACGCTGGCCTTGATGACGACAGCTGAGTAGTGCTGCAGCTGGACCAGAGCTCTCTAGTGACCTGTGATCTGAATCATGCACATTACTGTGTCCTTTTAAATTAAATACCAGTTATGTATGTGTTCGAGGAGTATTACTTTCTTTTACTACAAAAATTTACATTTTTTCAGTACTTCCACTTCCTTTATTTGTAACTGTTTCAAATCTGCTTCCTTGAATATACTGATTATATTTAGAAACAAAAAATTCTTGTTTAAGATATCTTTTTTAAACTTTTTTGACTTAATATATTTAATTAAACTAAAAGAGCATGCCTGGATGTTTATGATACATATGCTTTTTGTGTTTTATGCTAGAGATTTTTCCGCCAAAAATAGGACGCTCAGTCGTTCACATTGTTATGAGGCAGTTTTCTTGGAACATTCAGGCAAAACATGTATATTCACATGAATTCATAGTAAAGATCCACCCTCAATCTGAATAATTAATTACAATTGGAGAAATGAATTGATATTATATGTATGTGTAACTGTCAGTTTCCATAGTAATCGAAAACAGATTATTTTGCTGGTTGTAACCAAGGGAATGTTCTGGAAGCTCACTAGGACAGTCAGGGACTTACTGAGTCATTCTGAGAAGGCCGGCAAGGGGAGGCGGCCATTGCCACGGCCAGGCCCAGTACACATCTTTGAGACACCAAACGGTTCTGCATTGCACTTGAATGACAGTTAGGACATCCTGTGGCGACCGTTCACGCAAATGCGTTTGTGATGGGGTGAGGAGGAACTTTTAGAGAAAGACTCTGTTATCGTCTGTCAGTCTTACGGATGGCTGCTGGAGATTTCTATCTTGCAGGTGAAAATAGAGCCCCAAGTTAGGCTTTTGAAAACTTGAGACGCCAGCAAATACATAACTTTTACAAAAAAAAAAAAAAAAAAAAACAGTCAGGAAGGGATGTACTTGGTTTCCAACCAGTGTACAACACTCCTTGTCTATCGTGGTACATTACACGAGCTCCATTTAAGCCTTGGATGCAAATGTCAATGTTCCCCAGAGCATAATGGAGCCACCAATGACAGATTCAGGACCTTCCATTGGCAGATTGAAGAAGATATCGCGATCATCAGATATGCAGAGTACTGTCACTGCGCCAAGATCCAGTGCTGACGGTCTTTGTTTTACTATGTGATAAAGGTTTACTATTGATATGTGTTGTGTAAGCTATATATTGTGTCCCTTCATGTGTTTTACCATGTGTGCGCTCTTATTCTCACATTCGCTATGTGCTAAAAACCTGTGTTATTATAGTAACAGATTTACTGTGGCACCTGTTGCAAAAGTGGTCACGGTTGTATGGTACGGTATGTCTATCAAGTTTTGTGTTTAATATTCCTGTATTTAGGTGTCTGCATGTTCTTTCTCGTATGTTACTTCCGTTGGAGGGGTCTATAGTAGTAGAGTCCTCATCTGAACTAACCCTATCGTCTCCTCAATGTCCGCTACGATCCTGTAGTGTTTCATTCTGATGGTGCGTTCTGCTTTGAAGACGCAGTCTGTTAGTTCATTTAGTTTTCACCATTTATGTGAATCCCTGAATGTGTGTTGTAGTGTTTCGGTTACGATTCCTGTTATATTTCTCCTTGTGTGTGAGTACCTCTCACAACACAACACGATGTGTTAAGGGGATGCGGGTTCGCCGCATTGGCAGTGCGAAGTGCGGTAGACGCACTGTTTGTGGGCTGTGACCAGTCAGGAAATGAAACATGCATCGAACAGGATTGGCATGGACCATGTGTAACCATTCCCTGATGTTCAGAAAGGAGGTGTAGATCAAATGGCCTTATCACTTTGACCCCACCGCCGTTGCCAGGCATCCAACCGTCAGGTGTTTAGTTGACGTTTGTGATCGATGTCTTCCTGTTATTTCCCTGGCGTTATTATCATGTCTTCCTCTCTTACGCCCACTGGGTGGGGCTCGTTTCTGATGTTCTGTCGATCGGGAAGAAACCCAACACCGCACACAGTGTCGAAGTCTTCCTGTTATTTCCCTGACCTTATTATCATGTCTTCCTCTCTTAAGCCCACTGGGCGGGGCTCGATATCTGATGTTCTGTCGATCGGGAAGAAACCCAACACCACACACAGCGCCTCTTGAGGTAGTGCAACGTGCCACCGTGAGCCTAAGCAGTACACTGGTTTGTCCATTCCTCACTGCTACCCTGTTGGTCACATGAGCAAGCCTATATGCCTCCACATAGAGAGCCCCGAGTAATGAAAGTTGTGCTCTGATGTGTGTGATTGTTAGTCTGTGCTGTGTACTGTTTTTGTCTGTCTCATATTGTATTTTATCTGTTTCACAGATAGTTGTTATATGTATGCGTTGGGTGAAACTGTGTTGTCGTCAGTGTATACTCCCAGGTATCTTGTGGCTGTTTCTCTTTTAATGTTTTTATTCTCTGTTTTAATTAATGACTGTCGCTGTAATGTGTCTTTCAGTAATATGAGTGCTGTCTAGTGTGCTGCGGTTGTTTGTTTGTGTTGCAACATTACTGTATATAATTTACGACACCACTTAGCATTGCTCTATAGTGATGACCGGTTGTCTGTGGAAACCACTACTAACAAGTTATCGGCTTATGCTACGACCCCATCGATGCATGGAGGTCTGTGATGCGCAAGAGTGACTGGATTGGGATGTCCCAAAAGATGGGTCAGCAAAATCGAGCCTTTCGGGCATCCCTTTTCTAATCTTTTTGACTACTTTCCGATTTCCCGCCTGCGACCCTGTTTGTGCGATAACTGAGGTAACTGTTGTAGAGAGATGCTGGTACCCGAAGGTCACAGAACCGAGCAACAAAGTAGGCCACCAAAGACTGTCGAAGGTGCCTGCAATGTCGATTAAAATAACGATAGTATACTTGAGTTGAGTGGTCCTGTGATGTTAAAGACTGTATTTACTGCACCGTCTATTGGTTTTCCTATTCTGAACCCATGATGATGGAGCTAAGACCGTAGAGTTATCTAGGTTCCTGTATGCGGTTACACGGAAGCCGTCCCTGCACGTTATCTAGGCAGTTTATGAAACATATAGGACTGTAAGACTTAGGTTCTCATGGGTCTTTGCCTACGAATCTTTTGATGACAACAGCATTGGTTGTTTCCCATGGTCGAGGCACCCTATCCAACCTCAGAGCGTCATTTAACTGGTCTGCAAGACATGGGACATTAGTGGTGCTACCTATTCTAATGTTTCTACGTGTATGTTGCCTGGGCTTGATGTTCCGCCGGATAGACAAGCGCCAACACGAAGACGAAGAACACAAGTCCATAGAAGTGAATGTAAGCCCCCCCCCCCCCCTGCCAGCCTCGGCCGGACATTATTAGCACAATACCATACCGGGCCTCTCAGACGAGGACAGTAATCACACAGTACTAGGAGAGCACCACGATTGCAGTGACGTGTGATCCATATAAATTGCCTTCATGGAATACAGCAAAGGAGTTCGTTTGCATGTTGCCCATCGCTTGTGTCACCGTTGTAAAAGTTAAGTATTGTCAATCTTATTTTGTAATAAAAACGATTAATGTGATTTTCTTCAATTGTTGTATATCATTCGGAGAACGCAGTATGCTTTAGGCACCCTATACGAGACGAGTGGCAGGACTCCACACTTGAAGCTTTATTTTTCTTCAGACTGGCAGTTGACAATGCTGCCGCATCCCGTGCACATGGGTAAGTAACGTCTTCAGTTATGTATTCCCTGTATAGCTCATCTTTTAGTCTTTGTTGTGATATTGCGTCCGTCATGGGGTCAACGTATTGGTGTAGTTTATTTAGCAGAAACTGGGGCGTGTTTCTGCACCCTTGGGTCATGAGACCAACGTTCATCCTTAACGTGGCCAGAAGTAGAGGAAGTTTTATCTATTCAATCATTAAGGTGTCATTTTGTAATTGCGTCGCTACGCGTTCCTCCCAGTGCTTTATTCTTGTCTCCAGTAGTTTGTTCTTGAAAAGGTGTTCTCCGTCTCTTTATTTATGCAGTCTGATTTGTCTGTCTCTGCCTGCGATTACCCCCTGGTGATGTCTCCCTTTAACCTCTCTTGATTTGGTTAGTTAAGTGCTCCAGGGTATAACATGTTGCGCTGTGTGTAGTATCTCTGTTAC
Organism: Schistocerca cancellata; assembly: GCF_023864275.1. NCBI lineage: Eukaryota > Metazoa > Arthropoda > Insecta > Orthoptera > Acrididae > Schistocerca > Schistocerca cancellata. Next base: position 1,038,223,067 of record NC_064626.1, read on the forward strand.
TTTGTGTGCCCTGTTGTCGATGCTGCCAATAATGTCTAACCTTAGTCCCCGCTGTATGTGGGTCTTTAATTTATCACAGTCAGCTTTACTGAAAGCGAGTCGGTTCTATGGGGCGTGGTCCGTTATATTCTGTTGAACTCTATGACGATGATGTCGTCGCTGGTTGTGACACATGGTATGACTGTCCAAATTATTTTAATGCTAATACTTGTGACATTGGCTAATGTGTTGTTGATGTTGCTCATTCTGCCAGCACATCCCATATAAATGTGTGATTGATCTCCTTTATTTATTAAAAATATGTTGTTTCCCTGTATGGGCTCGTTAAAGATTTAACTTCTGTCATCAGTTTTGTCTGCATTCCAGAGTGATGATTGGCATTGATTTTTGCTGATATTAGTAGTTTATTTTTTGTGACATAATGAGCTAAATCTTTTATTACTTCTGTGTTTAGTTCAAACGAGTGTGCATACTGGGCGTACAGTGACGATGGAAACCACTTTTATCCACTACTGTGTGTCACGATTGTTATAAGATGCCTGTTGCAGAGTTATGTAATTTCGATCATGTTGATGTTTCTATTGAGAACTACAATTGCTGTCATGACATTGTCGTCTCCGATGACAGTCGTTGCATGCGTTAAAAGACAAATCAGTTTTCTTCAATTTTTCGTGTACGGCTCCTGACAACATAAACTGTCAATTTTGAGTTCATTGAAGAGCCTGCACCCACCACAGTGCTTCTCACTGTGTTTAATTGCAGGAGCCTCAAGGAAGGCTCGTGTACACGAAGCATTTTGCTCACATTTGTTGTGGGTCATAAAAGACCCTGTGCTCTGACCATGCCTTCGTACACTTTGTCAATGTTAAATTCCTCTGATCTTCGTCTGCATGCCTGTACACCCAGTCACCGGAAGCCGGGCGGATCTGTTGGTGAGATTCCAGAGTACATCTTCACTCGGTCCTTTTGTTCCGTCTTTGTCTGAATGAGACTGAGTCTGTCTTCGTGTGGTATTGGTGGATAATAATTGGAACGTAGTTTGAAACATGTCTCTACGCTCCATCCTACTTAATTTTAGGTTGGTTTTCAGGGCTTCATGTTTCATTATGAATACCGTCCTCTTTGTTATGCTGGTATGCTTGCGTGTGTTTGTGTCACTGTGTTTTTTGCCTTCACAATCCTGTAGTTCATCGTTGCAGTAGTCAACTGATAGTTGTTCATTTGCTTATCGCACAATTGTTTTTCGTCACCAGCAATGTTGCCACTCTTGCCATCCAGCTTACTGTTGTTTACCTTTTCCTGTTTGTCACACACTTGGTCGTCAAATGCATCACTAACCCTTCTTCTGAGTTTTATGTCTACATCCGTTGAACCGCACGTTTTAGATTCGTTGTGTATTTTATGGGCCGGCCCCGGTGGCCGAGCGGTTCCAGGCGCTACAGTCTGGAACCGCGCGACCGCTAGGGTCGCAGGTTCGAATCCTGCCCCGGGCATGGATGTGTGTGATGTCCTTAGGTTAGTTAGGTTTAAGTAGTTCTAAGTTCTAGGGAACTGATGACCTCAGAAGTTAAGTCCCTTAGTGCTCAGAGCCATTAGAACCATTTGGCTGTGGTCGACGCCCTCCAAATCCAGCCACTCCCTGATGATGAGGGAAACAGGAATATACTTAGCGCCACTTACCGTTTACCCCTTCCCCCTAACCCTCAGCCAGCTATTCACCAGCTATTTTTAAAATTGGTGCTTGAAACTTCTTCCCTGTAATTTACATAATTTTACAATGTATCAACTTGAAGTGACATGCCTCATTCCTGTATTTGATGAGCATATCTACCAAGTACATGGATCAGTTCTTTAACTGAATGCTTATACTGATACTCATCAAGAACACACTCCTCTGGCCTCGGTTTATGGTGATTATTTTATTGGTAAAGGCGATCCTGTATTCCCATGTTTCAAATGCAAAGCAGACTACGTATTGATGCCTCTAATAGCAAAATTGCTTTCCTGAGGAATCTAGCAAATAATGAGTGACATAACGAGTTGTAGGTGTACGTGGTGATATGTGGAACAGTTTTAAGCTCTATTTACAGTTTGTGTAAATGTTAAATTCGCATTTATGCAGATACGTTTAAAAGAAAATTCAACTTTACAAAATTTATGATAACCGTGGACGGAAGAAGAGTGCAGCATAGTTGACGTGAAAAAAATCTCCTAGCTGTTGTGTGCAACTATCTGTTGATCACAGTTGAAGAGTGGAATGGAAAACGTTCTAAGTGCCAAATCTGACATTTGTCAGGAGAATGAAAAAGCAATGTATCTGACTTTACATGACTGAGTTAAAAAAAAAGCACCGCAAAAAATAATAGACAGACCAAAAAATAAATGCTTTATTAAGAACGATCTAAGTGCCATATCAGGGAACTGACTGATTCTTAGTTCCAACTAGAAATTTTTTACACTTTGTTTCTTGCAAAAAAGAAAACAACAACCAAGCACTATTAATAATATATAATAATACATAACATATAATAATAGTTATAATTATCTATAATATTTGCACAAATAGCGCCATTATCGATTTCGAACTGACAGGTTCGTCTTCAGACGCCAGTTCGCGTTTATATTACAACTGTTGTTATTTACATTAGTTGTTGGCTACTTTCTTTCTCCATACCTAATGTAAACAACAACACTGCTGACAGAGGCTGGCTATTGTTTTCTTCTTTCCAAGAATCAGCGTGTATTTTGTATACAGCCACGGTCACAAAAGTGTCAGTTTTCGACAAAGTAACACAAACTTTTTGTTCCAAGTGCCTTTCATACAGAGCCCCTACGCTTTAGTTGTGCTAATACAAATACAGAAATTTAGCGCTAAATTGTTAGTTATTAGAACTGTACTTAAAAAGAAGCCACTCCTCACATCTTTTAAATTTTGGAACTCTAGAGGAAAGCGCAGTTTGACACAAAGACGATACACGTGCTGCTAACGCATGTTTGAAAGACCTTCTCCACATGTTTGGCACCTACATCAAATCTAGGGCCATGCAACAGAGCACCAAAAATACAGTAGCAAGGAAAATGCGTATTACGAAAAATTGGTTCCTAGAGCGTTACCCATTTTGTGTCCTCAATTGGGAATACATTCTATAGCAAACTGTATACTGAGTATTTTCATGCTGTTTATAAATAAACGTGTATGAAATATCGATGTGTTATAATAGCAATAACACACCCTAATTTAATTCTGTTGTGCATGATTTACAACTCAGTATTTGTTCTTGTGAGAGTTTAATTGTTGCACTGGCAGTGCGTAGGAGGTAAATGTGTGTAATGGTGTGAAGTTGATAAACTCCTGACAGCTCTATACATTAACATGTATTCTGTTTTTATAATTATATTATTTTGGTTATTGACTTTTCCTCCGATAAGACGATTTGTACGTTAATAGTAGCACTTTAGAATGACATCTTCAGCTTTACTACGAATTTCATAAAATAATTTAAAAAATAAGTGCGAAATCAGTAAGTTGATTTTTTCTCGCAACTTTCTACTTGTTGTATGAGATGGTTCATGTTTCCGATCGCCACATCGTCACAGTCAGAGAATGGCATTTGCATTAAGTTACGTAAGGAAAACCGCCCGTAACGAAATTTTTTTCTGCAAATCGTGATAATGGCTTGTCTTGAAAAGCTAAAACTGCACGATGTGTTTTCACCTGCTGTCTTGTCACACCGTCTTTGTTCTTTCCATTGACATGCAATTGTCGAAGCCAGACAAATATGAAGTTCCTAGTGTGGAAGTGTCAAATCAATATAAAACCCATTTTTATTAATTTCCTTTGATGTCTGATGAACCTTTTCCTTATTTGGTGTGTCCCATCTGAGCCTTGGTAAATAAGGAGAAGCACAGTTACCACACAGCTTCCCGCCCGTATCCCGAACGACACAGATTACTACGAGGGAGAGGTGCCACGCCACTATCGCCAAATACATATGAGGTTGGCCTGCCAGGGAACATCAAAAGAATAAAAAGGAAGGCATTGCCAGGAAAATGTTTAATTCTTGAGATAGTGTAACAAAAATACTGCAGAGTCTAAGCTAATATTTCGAAAAACTTTTCTTTTCTTTCAGCAGCAATTTACATGCATATTATTCCGCTGTCTACATATAATTCACACAGATATCATTAGAATGACCACAGCTATGATAAGACTTTCTCAAAAATTACGGTCTTTTTAGTCAACTTTGTTGCGGCTTCATGTTTTCACATTTCATCTGTCCACCTTCCATTAGGTGATCACTTGTTCCTTTTTTATCCCTTGGTATCCGGCGGAGGCCATCCATTCGCTTTGCCAAATGACGCGTCCGGTCTCATTTCAATTTTATTACACTCGTAAGTACATCTTCCACACAGTTTTTCGCCGTGTTTCACTTTCTTGATTTACTGTCTCTCGTAACATTTTCCAACACTTATCTCGTCATTAATCGCTAAGCAATCCATAGTTCTGAGCAATTTTCAGACTTAAGTTCCGTACTTCCTTTCCACGTACGTCGGTAGCTTTGTACTGATGACAGCACTCCAGACCATTTTTGGTTAGTGTTTATTTCTTTTGAGATCCATCTGGTCGTTAACTTTAGATGTTCTAAACACAAAAACTAGTCAGCTGGTTATGTGGCTGCATTGTTGATTTGTATAGACTTCTTGTCGATGTGTATATCTTTACCTTAGGTTTTAAGCCTACTTTCGGAATTGTTCTTTTAATTACTTCCCATAGTGATTGAAATTTATTTACACTACAGGCAAACAGTACAATGCCACCAGCAAAACGTCCGAGGGCGTTAACTAGTATGGTTCAAATGGCTCTGAGCACTAAGACTTAACATCTGAGGTCATCAGTCCGCTAGAACTTAGATCTACTTACACCTAACTAACCTAAGGACATCACACACATCCATGCCCGAGGCAGGATTCGAACCTGCGACCGTATCGGTCGCGCGGTTCCAGACTGTAGCGCCTAGAACCGCTCGGCCACTCGGCCGGCGTTCACTAATAAATGCAACACCTATTTTTTAGGCCAGTTTCGGTTGAAAACTGCGTAATTTGTTTTGTGACATCATAGAATATTCCCGCTTCAGTCCCTGTAGTTTCATGAAGTTCCGACATGTGGCGGTGCTATAACTACCCTTCAAAATGGCTTCTGTAACAGAGGGGCGTTCCAAGCAGACAGCTGTCGCTGAACTTATTTGTACGGAAAATTAGAGCATCGCAGATATTCATAGGCGATTGCAGAATGTCGACGGAGAGCTGGCAGTAAACAAAAGCACGCTGAGTAGTTGGGCGAGGCGTCTGTCATCATCGCTACAAGGTCGAGCTAACTTGTCCGATCTCCCAGGTGCCGGCCGGCCGCACACAATTGTGAGTCTTGCAGTTTTGGAATGTGGGGATACTCTCATTCAGCGTGTTCAAATGGCTCTGAGCACTATGGCACTTAACTGCAGAGTTCATCAGTCCCCTAGAACTTAGAACTAATTAAACCTAACTAACCTAAGGACATCACACACATCCATGCCCGAGGCAGGATTCAACCCGCGACCGTAGCTGTCGCGCGGTTCCAGACTGTAGCGCCTAGAACCGCTCGGCCACTCCGGCCGGCTCAGCGTGTTCGTCGGCACAAAAATGCACTCGAACTTCTCCTTCTTCACAACAACGCAAAGCCTCGCGCAAGTCTGCGCAACGAAGAGGACGATGACGACGACGGTGTTTGGTTTGTGGGACGCTCAACTGCGCGGTTATCAGCTCCCGTACAAATTCCCAACCTATACTCAGTTCAGTCTCGTCTCTTTCATGAACGATGTTGAAATGATGAGGACAACACAAACACCCAGTCATCTCGAGGCAGGTGAAAATCCCTGACCCCACCGGGAATCGAACCCGGGACACAGCGCTCGGGAAGCGAGAACGCGACCGCGAGACCACAAGCTACGGGCTACCCAAGAGGAGTTCACAAAACATCACTGGAATGTTCTTCCTCGTCCAACCTCCAGCGCTGATCTTGCACCTTCCGATTTACTTGTGTTTGGCGCAATGAATGATGCATTTCTGGGAACGGGGATGACAGGGAGGTTATTGATGCAGCAAGACATTGGGTCCGACCTCGACCAGTAGAGTGTTATCTTACAGGCATACAGGCCCTCCCAGTAGGGTGGCGTAAAGCTGTTGTAATGAAGGGAGATTATGTTTGTAGCCAAAAGTGTGCAGAATAATGTGGCGTATTCGAATCCTGTATAAAACTAACCTGCCTGCAGAGAAAGATGTATTATTGCTTTATTTCTTGAACGCCCCTCGTAAGTAGATGATTAACACGTTCTGCTGTGTACACTGCTAGCCACCAAAATTTACATCTGTAGAAAGAACAGCAAATAACGGAATTTTACTTCTTGTGGATGAGCAGTATAATAGAATATGTGATTACATTTACAGATTATTTGGGGCATACAGAATGCGAAATTTAGTACACAGAGCTGCCATCTCTGGCAGCAACCTGGCTGGGCACTGTGTTGAACAGAATTGTGGAGGCAGATATGCCTACGTCGTTCCATGCTGCTTCAACACAATGACAGTTTACCAGTCGCGGTGACTGGCGAATGGTGGTATGCCAGTCTCTCGGCAATCCACGGACAGATTAACCAATAGGTGACAGATGTCGAGAACGTAGTGGCCATAACAATTTCGAACGCCTTCTGTGTCAACATAGTTCACATGCCCCTGCAATATGCGTTACCCTGTTGAAAGATAATATTCGGAGGCCTCGAAGATAGGGCGCAGCCGTGGCTCTCAAGACAGGAACGTAACAATTAATGTGCAACTTACGTGCTGTGCGAAGGAGGTCACGTTGTGTACCCAACGACATTTCATATTGTGACGCCAGGTCTGACAATGGCAAATGCAGACTGGCATTGTTCGTTCTCCTCGGAGGCTCTGCATATGGTTACATCGACCTTGATGCTGCATGCAAAATTTGGATTCGTCTGAAATAATACTTGGAATCCTAGCTGCTACGCTCGCAGGTTCGAATCCTGCCTCGGGCATAGATGTGTGTGGTTTCCTTAGGTTAGTTAGGTTTAAGTAGTTCTAAATCTAGGGGACTGATGACCTGAGATGTTGAGTCCCATAGTGCTCAGAGCCATTTGAACCAATACTTGAAATCACTCCTGCATCCAGTTTTCCCTTTGGGCACGCCATTGTTGGCACCCCTCCTTCTGCATCCGAAAGGCTGAGCGAACAATGAGACTCTACTCACGGACGCTAGTTGGGTTGTCTGGGGGAAGAGACCAGACAGCGAGGTCATCGGTCTCATCGGATTAGGAAAGGACGGGGAAGGAAGTCGGCCGTGCCTTTTTCAAAGGAACCGTCCCGGCATTTTCCTGGAGCGATTTAGGGAAATCACGGAAAATCTAAATCAGGATGGCCGGACGCGGGATTGAACCGTCGTCCTCCCGAATCCGAGTCCATTGTGCTAACCTCGCTCGGTCCGGACGTTAGTCTCGTGGCGCCGAGCACTTGCATTGATTTGAGAATCGCTCTCCCACTAGACCACTGCCGCTGTCCAATTCCGACGGTGCTGGATGGTGTGTCTCCTCCTTGCACGAGTCGTAACATGATCTTCTCACATACAAACACCGTCAAATGCAACATCTGAATGAGAAAACCACTACCTAATCTTTTGGTATGTATAGAATGTAAATGGCGTTATTCCGACTTACTAGCCGGCTTGGGTGGCCGAGCGGTTCTAGGCGCTACAGTCTTGGAACCGCGCGACCGCTACGGTCGCAGGTTCGAATCCTGCCTCGGGCATGGATGTGTGTGATGTCCTGAGGTTAGTTAGGTTTAAGTTGTTCTAAGTTCTACGGTACCGATGACCTCAGAAGTTAAGTCCCATAGTTCTCAGAGCCAAATGGTTCAAATGGCTCTGAGCACTATGGGACTTAACTTCTGAGGTCATCAGTCCCCTAGAACTTAGAACTACTTAAACCAAACTAACCTAAGGACATCACACACATCCATGCCCGAGGAAGGATTCGAACCTGCGACCGTAGCGGTCGCGCGATTCCAGACTGTAGCGCCTAGAATCACTCGGCCACCCCGACCGGCGCTCAGAGCCATTTTGAACCTACTTACTATGTGTGGTTGAGCTGAAATGCTAATCTTTCGCGTATCGAAGCATTCGTTCTTCATGATATTGCAATGTTTTTTTGCAGTTTGAATAACCAGCAGAGTAACTGTATTTGCAATGAGAGCATCACTTCGTATGCTAAAGCTGTGTTAGTTCGCTTTACGTATATTTCTTGTCATTGGACGCCACCGCAAAATTTCTTTAATGGAGAAGAGTGTAGCTGTGCGTTTTATTTTCCAACCTCTGACTTACTACCAAAGAGCGGGATAGTAACTACCGCGTGGGCTTCGCCGTCTCAGAGAGGCCTTTAAGCACGAATTCTTGTTCAGTACAATTCGTGACTGAAGCTGGCAGAAACCTTAACGTGCGATACAATAAAAAGTATCCTCTGCCAAGCACTTCACTGTGATCTGTGCAGTACGGTAGACACAGACACGGGAGCGGGAAACTTGACGCCCTCTCGAGACGGTGCTGAGTGGGTGGCGCGGGCGACCGCGCTCTGCGGCCGGTCGCACAGCTGCGGGTTCTCCAAGAAGGCGGACGCGGGCGTGTGCGCGGCCGTCCGCTCCTTGGGAATCCCCAGAGGCCGCGACCGCGACACGAGAGCGCGGCCCGCAGTCCGCCGGCGGCGACCGCACGCCGCGGCCGCGCAAGCCGCTTATCTGCGCCGAAGCGATGCGGTGCGAGGTGCTCAGCGGCGCAGCTGCGCGCTCAGCCGGCGACCAGGGGCCCGTCCGCCGCCGGGGGCTCTACCGTACCGGCAAACCTCACGAGTTGTGTGGCAACGGTGCTGCAGGTGGGTGGTAGTTTGCGTGTCTGTCGAACTCTGAAGGGACTATCCCTATGTTACCCTCCTGACACTTTCATACAATCTGTGACACTCGATTCACTGACTCCACTAAAACAGTAAAAATTCAGATCGATAAATACCTACAGGGTGTTTCAAAAATGACCGGTATATTTGAAACGGCAATAAAAACGAAACGAGCAGCGATAGAAATACACCGTTAGTTGCAATATGCTTGGGACAACAGTACATTTTCAGGCAGACAAACTTTCGAAATTACAGTAGTTACAATTTTCAACAACAGATGGCGCTGCGGTCTGGGAAACTCTATAGTACGATATTTTCCACATATCCTCCATGCGTAGCAATAATATGGCGTAGTCTCTGAATGAAATTACCCGAAACCTTTGACAACGTGTCTGGCGGAATGGCTTCACATGCAGATGAGATGTACTGCTTCAGCTGTTCAATTGTTTCTGGATTCTGGCGGTACACCTGGTCTTTCAAGTGTCCCCACAGAAAGAAGTCACAGGGGTTCATGTCTGGCGAATAGGGAGGCCAATCCACGCCGCCTACTGTATGTTTCGGATAGCCTAAAGCAATCACACGATCATCGAAATATTCATTCAGGAAATTAAAGACGTCGGCCGTGCGATGTGGCCGGGCACCATCTTGCATAAACCACGAGGTGTTCGCAGTGTCGTCTAAGGCAGTTTGTACCGCCACAAATTCACGAAGAATGTCCAGATAGCGTGATGCAGTAATCGTTTCGGATCTGAAAAATGGGCCAATGATTCCTTTGGAAGAAATGGCGGCCCAGACCAGTACTTTTTGAGGATGCAGGGACGATGAGACTGCAACATGGGGCTTTTCGGTTCCCCATATGCGCCAGTTCTGTTTATTGACGAAGCCGTCCAGGTAAGAATAAGCTTCGTCAGTAAACCAAATGCTTCCCAAATCGCCGTCATCAATCCTGTGCACTATATCGTTAGCGAATGTCTCTCGTGCAGCAATGGTAGCGGCGCTGAGGGGTTGCCGCGTTTGAATTTTGTATGGATAGAGGTGTAAACTCTGGCGCATGAGACGATACGTGGACGTTGGCGTCATTTGGACCGCAGCTGCAACACGGCGAACGGAAACCCGAGGCCGCTGTTGGATCACCTGCTGCACTAGCTGCGCGTTGCCCTCTGTGGTTGCCGTACGCGGTCGCCCTACCCTTCCAGCACGTTCATCCGTCACGTTCCCAGTCCGTTGAAATTTTTCAAACAGATCCTTTATTGTATCGCTTTTCGGTCCTTTGGTTACATTAAACCTCCGATGAAAACTTCGTCTTGTTGCAACAACACTGTGTTCTAGGCGGTGGAATTCCAACACCAGAAAAATCCTCTGTTCTAAGGAATAAACCATGTTGCCTACAGCACACTTGCACGTTGTGAACAGCACACGCTTACAGCAGAAAGACGACGTACAGAATGGCGCACCCACAGACTGCGTTGTCTTCTATATCTTTCACATCACTTGCAGCGCCATCTGTTGTTGAAAATTGTAACTACTGTAATTTCGAAAGTTTGTCCGCCTGAAAATGTACTGTTGTCCCAAACATATTGCAACAAACGGTGTATTTCTATCGCTGCTCGTTTAGTTTTTATTGCCGTTTCAAATATACCGGTCATTTTTGAAACACCCTGTATCATGGAACTTGAATGGGCACACCAGATGCTCAGTAGACAACACAGTATTATCGTGTAACACCGTCTCTAACCTTCACCGTGGTGCAGTACAGGGAGGAAGAGAGCCCACAAGTTTATTCAGGTGTGTCGTATGCAGCCGACATCACTCATTGACGATTACAGCACGCAGAGCTAAGGAGATACTAGGATGAAAGTTGTCCTATTTCACTCGCTGTTCAAAAAATGGTTCAAATGGCTCTGAGCACTATGCGACTAGAACTTAGAACTAATTAAACCTAACTAACCTAAGGACATCACACACATCCATGCCCGAGGCAGGATTCGAACCTGCGACCGTAGCGGTCGCTCGGCTCCAGACTGCAGCGCCTAGAACCGCACGGCCACTCCGGCCGGCCGCTGTTCCAAATAGGGCCAGACAAGTTTCAAATGGCTCTAAGCACTATGGGACCTAACATCCAATGTCATCAGTCCCCTAGACTTAGAATTACTTAAACCTAATTAACCTAAGGACACCACACACATATGTGCCAGAGGCAGGACAGACATGATCTATGGTGTTAACATCGGGCAATTTAGCACTCCAATCATTGTGCAATAGAATGTCTGACTATACATCAAATCAAGAGTGTACATGTGCATCCCTTAAACACAGCTGTTGTCATCGTGGTGACAGGAACGTCCACAGCATGTGTCCTAGCTCATGTTTAGGGTAACCTGAATAAATGTAACGCAAAGTCATGGTACGAAAAACACCACCAGCCAGAATTACATTCTCTACACACTGACTAGGCTGTTGGTGCCCTCAATATATACCTCTCCGTTTACAGGCCACAAGTGGCCCATGGGGACCATCCGACCGCCGTGTCATTCTCAGGGGAGGATGCGGATAGGAGGGGCATGCGGTCAGCACACTGCTCTCCCGGTCGTTATGAAGGTATTCTTGACCGAAGCCGCTACTATTCGGTCGAGTAGCTCCTCAATTGGTATCACGAGGCTGAGTGCACCTCGAAAAATGGCAACAGCCCGTGGCGGCCTGGATGGTCACCCATCCAAGTGCCGAACACGCCCGATAGCGCTTAACTTCGGTGATCTCACGGGAACCGGTGTAGCCATTGCGGCATGGCCGTAGCCTGGTGCCCTCAATACCTCGAGTTATTTAAAAAGAGGGGAAAATCATTCTTGTCGAACCAAATACACCTCTGGTCCAGTTTCTGTGTTGTCTGGCTCATCAAAGACATGCAGCATTGTCCACTTCAGTGAGCAATAGACCTTTGCTTTGCGTCCATCTCCAAACATCCATTGGATTAATCCCCTTCACAATGTTGGCAGGAGCACTGGTTGACATGGATCTGATAGCAGCAATTTCTGTGGGTTTTGAAATGAATTCCCTTTTACAATGCATGAAACGTGTCAGCGGATCCTGTCAGGATGATTTTATGAACACTGTTCTTACACCATTCCTTGAAACACGTTGGGTAGTCTACATTGACACACCAATAAATCAGGCAACTCCACTTACATCTGTTTTATTACCATGTTTCTATTAGATCACTTTTTTGTTTGTTTGTGTGGTACAAATTTTGCAGTTGCGTTTAAACTAACTTCCCAATGAGTTGGAGTTATACCATTTTAAATATAGCTGAGAACTGGATGAGAATGCAATTTTAACTCGTTTTCATGTCAGTCTGTTTGGTAGGGATGGGGTGAGAGTGAAAAAGTTTGTTAATGCTGAGAGAGGACAAGTTTCTCTCTGACCTATTTTTCATATACAGAAAATTATTAGAGATTTTGTTACAACCTTACGCACCTTAAGCGAGACCCTACAAAGTTAACAGCCTGAGCAGACATTGACGGAGCCCAGTAGGGAGCTAAAAGCATGAGGTATTTTTATGGTTCTTAGCTCGCAGAAACGACATGTTTCAAGTTGAAAGCAATGGGCGGTGAGCCCATCCCTCAGTAAATCTTGATGCACAGGCCCACAGCCATACAGGGCAGACAGAGCAGTCCCAAGTCGAGACAGGTCTCCAGCAGAACAATGCCGAGCTGCCTGCCGTGGTGCCAATGGAACACTGGGCTGCGAACGACAGACTGTAGGGACGAGTCTACAAGGTGGAGTCATAAGCCGAGCATTGTCTGCAGAGCCCCGCATAATAAAAATTCACAAGTTTCGTGTTCACCAATACTGCAAATAGGCCTGTGACCCATTCCCATTTGGCCGCCTCGGTTGTATAAGAAACTCCAGCGTGTGAGAAACATTCAGAGATAGAATCTTTATTACACCTCATAGCTAGGACTCACAAGCTCCAAGGCACAGGCGATTTAGATAAAGATCTTCAAGATTGTTTCTGTTCGCTTGTTGCCACGGGAAGCGATGCGACTTTGGAGGAAAATATCTTCTCCCTCCGCAAGAACTTCTTTTTTTTCAGAGACGCAGGTGTCTTTAACTCTTGCGGTGGTTCGACATGTTTTGCTGTCGTGTAGGAGGGGAGATTTAGCGCCTCTAAAGCCCTGTGATTGGCTCAAGATGGGGTGAAGGCGGTGTCGTTCGTGCATTTTGCGGGAAAATGAAATTTTTTTAACTGGAGAGGTGCGAAGCACTCGGGTTCTGGACTTCGATCTGGAAGCATCTTTTGGTCAAAGCTCTGGCATGTGTGGTTGGTGCTTGGGACCTGTCCTGAGACTGACTTCACTTGCAAGTAGTTAGACTGGAGAGCCTGTGGTGAAGTTCTTACTGTACTGACTGTGTGACGTCAACGTCTCGGACTGCTCAGTTGCTGAGGGCACACTTATTCGTTTTTGGTTTACCAGTCTCGACGTTTGGTATCCTTGTGCGCTCTGTTGTATAAGTGAACCAAATTGGTCCTTGGTACGACCAGCGAACGAGTGTGTGACACACTGAAATCTACCACGATTTCAGGACTCTGGTAGAGAGTGAATTGCGATCCGTCTACTTGATCAATAGACCGTGAGATTTTTGCATTTCTTTCGTGGCCAGAGTCAATTCACAGGTGTCACCTCCACGTCTCGCCACCGCTGTGGACTTATCGCGAGCTGCAATTTACGTTGTCGCATGAAGCAAAAAGGGTAACGTACTGCTGCTTCAGCCGTGTCAGGGCATGCAGATCTCAACTGGCACTTGCTCTCAGCTGCACCTATATTGAGAAACTTCTGTAGTTTATCAATCAAAGTCTGCTCAGGATCACATCAATTCAGATTGCGTTATCCACATTTATAGAGCCAGGGTACTTGACTTACTTCTGCCATCCAGGATCCTTGTCCATTGTTCTCTTAACCCAACTGTTAGTTGTTTACAGTATTCAAACAATAACTATAATTTAGGTCTGTTTTTTCTTTTAAAAAAATAAATGTTGTTAGTAAATTTTACTTCATTTTGAACTATTTTATATAGTCAGCACCACTGGTTAACTTTCAATGCCTGACATCTAAGTAGTCCTGCAGGACTGGTGTGTTGTGTGGGTAGCACTGGAATGCGTGCCAGGTGGTATGTGAGTAGACGGGCATTGCTGAACAGAGGGGAGAAGTGGAGAAGGATAATGCTTCTTTGTCTGTCTGCACGTTCGGTGCAAATTTTAATCTCACGTCCCAATGAGCACGAGACCTGAAGTTTTAAATGTAATTCAGAGGTGGATGACAATGCAATATTAACTCGTTTTCTTGTCTGATGTGTGGTGGAGGGTTTTTCAAAAATGGTTCAAATGGCTCTGAGCACTATGGGACTCAACTGCTGTGGTTATAAGTCCCCTAGAACTTAGATCTACTTAAACCTAACTAACCTAAGGACATCACACACATCCATGCCCGAGGCAGGATTCGAACCTGCGACCGTAGCGGTCGTGCGGTTCCAGACTGTAGCGCCTTTAACCGCTCGGCCACTCCAGCCGGCTGAGGGTTTTTCTTGTACCTTTGCCATTTCCCCCTTTTCCCGATCCAGTTGCAGGAAGAACGATTGCTAGTAAGCTCTGTGTCAGCTCAGATCTCTCTAATTTTTACCTTCACTGTCTTTTTGCGATATTTGCTTGTGAGGAAGCAATATATTGGTTGAGTCAAGTAAGAGAAACTGAAATAAATCTGAAATATACAACATATCCCTGTTTTGTAATTTCATCAACATGTTCGAATCTATTTCATTCACACAAGACTAAAAAGCAGATACTCATTTGAATTAAAATGCATTTTTAATATAACACGTTTTTAAATCATGCTAAAAAGTATAAAATAATTTCTCCTAGCCCCACACAAATTCTTAATTCCATACAGAGAGTCCTGAAAAATCTGTGATTATCAATTTTTAATAGCTATAAAAATACTTAGAAAGTTGAAATGAAAAAGTGAGGTGCCCAATAGATAATTGAGGCACGAATGTTTCGCCTCCTTACAATTATACTACTTAATGACACACGAATAGTTCACCTCACGTTCTTCGTTTTGTATCTTACACGTATTTTTACAGCTATTAAAATTTCACAACCATGGATTTTCGGGACAATCTGTAAGTAGTTAGGAATCTGTGTGGGGATAGAAGAAATTTTTTTCGCTTTTTAGTCCGATTTAAAAACGTGCTATATTAAAAATTCATTTTATTTAAGTAATTGTTACTGCGCTGATTCCATACATTCGAATGGAACAAACGTCGCTTCGCTGCTATAATCTACGCCGCCGGTGCAGGACTACACAACGACCTGGTATCGACTCTACAGCATCTACAGCACTCCAAATTGAGCAGTGTGGTCTTTCAATTGGCTGACTAATGTCTTGTTCAATGGAGTTATGTGGATAAATCTGATCATCTTTTTCGATTCTCTGATTCTTTTCACTAATTAATACGTTGACAATCATTAAAGTGTGCTCTTTGCAAAATTCTATCAAGTGGCTTCCCTTTCTTAACTTTACCCGAGTTCTCCCACTATTGTTCTCTTTCTTTTTTCTCTGCTTCACAGTTACACTCTCCCAACACTTTTACATTTCATTCTCCCTTCCTGTTGTTGTGGTCTTCAACCAGAATATTGGTTTGATGCTGCTCTCCAAGCTAGGGTAATTTGTAGAAGCTTCTTCATCTCTGCATAAATACCGCAATCTATATCCATTTGAAGATGCTTTCTGTATTCAAACCTTCCTCTCACTCTACAGCTTTTACTCCTTACATTTTCTCCCATTACCAAACCGACTATTCCTTGATTCCTCAGGATATGTCCCATCAACCAGTACCTTCTTTTAGTGAAATTATGCTATAAATTTATTTCTTCTGCTATTCGATTAAGTATTTCCTCATTCTTTATTCAATGTACCCACCCATTTAGCATTCTTCTATAGCACCACCTTTTAAGAGTTTCTGTTCTTTTGTTTCTGAACTGCTTAACATCCACGTTTCAGTTCTATAGAAGGCTACTCTCCAGACAAATACCTTCAGAAATGACTTTCTGACACCTAAATTATATTAGATAGTAACAAATTTTTTTTCTTTAGTAAATGCCTTCCTTACTATTGCCAGTCTTCATTTTATATCCTTTCTACTTCACCCCTCTACAGCTATTTTGCTGCCCAAATAGTATGACTCATCTACTACTAGCGTCTTATCTCCTGAGAAAATGTTTTCAGCATCGCATGATTTAATTCGGTCACATTCCATTATCCTTGTTTTATTTTTGTTGATATTCATCTTATAAACTCTTCTGAAGACACCATCCATTCCTTTCAACTGCTCTTCTAAGTCTTTCGCTGTCTCCTTCAGAATTACAATGTCATCGTCAGACTTCAAAGTGTTTATTTTGATCTCCCTGAACTGCAATCCCTTTCCAAAGTTTCTTTCACGTGCTGGTCAATGTACAGACTGAACAACATCGAGGATGGGCTGCAGCCCTGTCTCACTCTCTTCTCAACTGCGGCTTCTGTTTCACATCCTTCTAATCGTACAACTGCAGTTTGGTTTCAGCACAAGTTGTAAATAGCCTTTCGTTTCCTGTATTTTATCCTTGTTTCCTTCAAAATGTCAGAGTGTGGTCCAGTCAACAATGTCAAAAGCTTTCTCCAAAATATGTTGGTCTGTCCACTGATACCCGTCCGATGTCGTCGTATCTACGGTGCGTCTATGTGTATAGTTGAGGCACCCAAGCCATTTCACCTCACCAAGGTCCATGTTTCATAGGGTGGGGGGGATGGTGGAGGGGAGTGATTGTTTACAAAGGAATGTGTTATTTGACGCTGAAAAGATGTCATAGCCAAATGGGTGTGCAACACTGCGAACTTTCGTGTTTGGTGTTGAGTAAATCGCTGCAGCGCCTACATAATTATTACATCAGTTACCTACTTCATTATATATCGTTTTCAGATAAAATGAATCAAAGTTTTCAACAATATCTACGGTTTTAATCTCAGCTTCTTATCAAATTCCACCTCTCACCTACTCAAACCGAAATCCAACTCTCACCAACTCAATCGCATTTAGCCTGACCATCCTGTTATTCGAAATACTACAATTACTTATTTGTATATTTTCTCCGTAAACTTGAAAAATACCTCTGACATTCATTTTTAATATCGAAATTACATTATGACAATTTTTTTCACTATCATCTTTAATTTCCTCTCTTAGTTCTGAAGTCTTGTCATTTGTTTGATCATACTCATGTCACTCTACTTTTCGTTTTAATCGTCTATTTTATTTTAACTTGAAATAACGAACTAACCACACACTGATGTAAGCCTGTATCATCCCTTCCCCCTCTATGGGTAGAAATCTGGTCCCGATTTCACATAAGTAATGGACATGTTTGGATAAATTCAAAGTTCCGAATTAAAATATAAAACAAAACTACCACAACCATCGTTTTCCCAATTTTCAGTTCACCTGACACACCATGACAAAATAAAAAGGGGTGTCATTACTTATCTTCGTCAAACAGTACAATCCACGACGAGTCCCAGTAATATATCTTCCGTTATTTTCTGGACAGAGCATTTTGGTATTGCAATTACTTTTTACACGAACTGTTTTTGTGGTTAATCTGGAAAATATCAAACCGACTTTAGTAACTGAGAATAATAAAATTATCCCTGGTCAGAGTATTCAAGTTGTATTTTACAAGTTCTCACATTAACAGGAAAGGTAAAATTACTATACGCATTCTAGTCAAATGATACTGAGTGAAATATGCACTTTAAACATGATGGTCGGAAACAGGCTCTACAATGAACTTTGACTTATCTGTTTTTTGGTACAGTCCAGTATTCATTGTCGTAGGCTGTTGCTATAAACCAATCCAGTTCCACATGTTTTACGTTACATTTAAATGCTAGAAGTTAGTTGAATATTTAAGACTGCTCGGCGATTTCATTATTGGTTAACTGTTATTGAAACACAAGTTTTCATTTTCTGAGCTCAATTTATTTCCTCCACATTTTCACAAAGAACTCTCACATACAAGTTTCTGGTATGAATATATTACTACTACTCCCTATTATGGCTCACTGTTACTACTGCTGTTCAAATCTGTGTTCGTCAAAGACGGCACATGATACAGAGATATTACATATATATTAAACATTGATTCTTCAACACAATTGATTTACAAAAAATCAATGTAAACTGAAATATAACAGTTGCAAATGTTTCGAAGTTGCAAAGCAGTTTATTCTCGTCTTATTACTGAATAAAAGTATAGAAAAAGTTGAATTGCATACGACAGAACAACACATACTTTCCTGAATATCCAATATCTGTCAAAAATACAACTGCACTGATTAACACAACATGCAACGAAAAAATCTGGACATACTGACATCGCGTCGAGGAAGAAAGTCACCTCGGTAAAGAAGTTAGTCACCGGATAACAGTTCAGATATAGAAAATCTTGTTTTTCCTTCCTCTACTAACTCTTAGCTCTCTGTTTTCTCAGGGAATGGGTGATATACTCGTAGCTGGATGATGTGTGGATGGTTTCCCGTCCACGGCAAATGTCATTGACTTCCGCTACACATAAAAACACCACAACTCTCATGTCAATGTTTTACATACTAACGACTATAAAAAATCCCATGACGTCTCGAGAAACTCTTAATACCATTCTTGTTTCGTCTCAGCTGGTGAATGATGTGTACAATTCAGCTGCTCGCGAAGATTTCGAAAAAAAGAAAGAAAATCATATGTACTTACAGCAATAAAATTATTGGGCCAAGTTAGTATTCAAATCTACTGTGAATACCATGTGCAATGAAAGCACCATAAGTCACACGCTAAGTTACGATTTGGAGAGAATTCCATCCCTCTCCCTCAGATTACCGACTAAGGTAAACTATCCACTTTCCGAGCGTGTGTGGCTACTTTCCAAAAGTCCCTCTGGTGACCGTTACCGTATCGTGGACTACGGAGGCCTAAAGAACGTAAAATTACTCTCCAAAGTGCAACCTCAATCGCATAATTACTCGTCCAACAGCCCATACCTATGAGTACTGTGGTAGGATTTGTATTTATATACAAATGAAGAGACTATATATGAGTTTTCCACCTGCTTGAGAACCATCTCACGTAGGATATGTGGAAGATGTCCGGTAGGGTGTCAGTTGGTTTGTAAATACATAATTAATTTGGATTGTCCGATACGATCTACATCATTCGAGGAACGAATCTAATGTGATATGAGTGGTGTCCAGTCTGAACTTAGGCGTCCTCTCTGTTCTTCCATTGTCAGCAGAACACACACATATGATAAGCTCGCCACAAAAAATATTTATTATCCCTTGAAAACAACATCCTGGTTGTTTTGAAGCACTACACACGATGGAGCACTGGTACTGGGTGACTGTAATTAAAGTGCAGCTATTCACAGAGATCCATTGTAGGCTGTAGTTATCTTACGTCAGCGAAACTTGATAGACACTGTAATGCGTTAATGCGGAATCGATTTCCGCGGAAAAAAAATTATTTCCAATTTTGACCACCATGTGCAAAGTTGGCGCTGTGAATGTGAGAGAGACCTACAGTAATGTTTCCATACGTAATGGATTAGGGACGGGACGTGGGTAGAAAAGGCCAAGTTAGTGAAAAGGTCATAATGTTGATTTTATTATTAATCGCTGCTTACACAATTTGTTCAATATGAGCCAAGGAGATGTCGACGAGATGTTGTACGTGTCAGATTTGAACCTGGTGGCCGAGACTGGAACTACTTTTTTTCCAGTGTAAATCGATTCCTCACTAACGCATTAGCATATCTACCAAGTTTCTCTGCCACACGATAATTACAGCCCTTACTGGACCTCCATGAGCAGCTAAACTTTAATTATAACTACCTGGTACTACGCGGTTTTCTGACCCTCTACCACCTACATAAGTCATGGCGATCAGATGATGAGTCGATTGTGTCGATTGTATGGTATCACCGCCTGAAGGACGTGGAAACGTGACAGAAAGCCAGAGACGAGCTACCGTGTTTTGACGTGCCCATGACCACACCGTGAATGAAACTCTCCGATTTGTTGGTGTACCAAAGCGCACTGCCCAACGAGTCTAAGAGGAATGTTGTACCACTCACAAATATGTAAGACGGCGTGAGAATAGGGATCGAAAAAATATCGTAACCGACCGGGACTAGATACGAAAGTCAAGCATGTGTATGACAGGCGATTTCAAACCCTGTAGGAATTGCCGTGTCGGTGAATGGAGTTCCATCTCATACAAATATACGAGCTAACTTTGCGAAAGGATGTGCCTGCTTTGGATGCTTGGTGTGAGATGCCGAGCAAAAGGCCATTATGCATAGCAGCGCACAGCTGACGGAGGCGTCCAAAATGATCCATAGAGTAGCGACGTTTTCCTATTTTCAAGTGATGTAACGAGTCGAGTATACCGACGGCGCAATGAGGATTTTGCCACGCACTGTGTGGAGGGTGTGTTTCAGGCGAGATGGCTCTGTGAAGTTTTAGGCGTGTTTTTCGTACCACGGCATGGGCCCATTTATTCAAATAACCGTGAACATGAACCAGAATATTCCAGTATTTTTCTGGCGTGCTTCCGGGATCCTCTTAACTCACGTTCCGACATTTCTGCTGACAGCCTTTCGGCCATTCTCAGAGTGAGTCCTTTGCAAGTCATTAAATCACTTTACACACTGTAGTGTAAAGACGCAAACGTCAGAGAAAACTCCAGTCACAAAATTATTCAAATGGCTCTGAGCACTATGGGACTTAACATCTGAGGTGATCAGTCCCCTAGAACTTAGAACTAACCTAACGACATCACACACATCCATGCCCGAGGCAGGATTCGAACCTGCGAACGTAACAGTCGCGCGGTTCCGGATTGAAGCGCCTAGAACCGCTCGGCCACCTTGGCCGGTGCGTCAGTCACAGATTAAACTCGATGTGTCTAAGTAAAACAAAGCAAGTGCAGAATCCACAGTGCTTACTAAGTGCGTTGTTGATAATTAAAGATGGCATGAAGACTTAGAATATATTCTTTGAGTGCGCAGACGTGAAAGGAGGGGTTTCCATGATTGTGGAGCCGAAACCCTCGTCTCGGTTGAGCAGGTTTTTGCTACCTATTTCTACAGCTTCCTTGACCGCTGAATCCCAGTAGAATAAGGCTATGGACAGTATAGTAACTTCCCAGTAATCCACGGAACGGTCAGTGGAAATACAATGTGCAGCCACTGCTGATTTATTAGGCTGTAGAAGGCGGGAGTGTCGCTGGTGTTCAAAGGAGTGTTCTTTTACAGTGCGTATTGTTTGTCCTAGGTACGAGGGGTGTTCAGTAAATAAAGCAACACATTCTTTTTTCTGAAAGCAGTTTGGTTTTATTAAGGATTCCAATACACCACATTATTTCCCACTGCCTGGACTACAAAACCCATTTTTCAACACAATCTCCATTCAGTGCGACGACCTTTCACCTTACTGGGTGGGTCTGTACGCCCGCATGGTACCACTGTACTGGTCGACATCGGAGCCAACATCTTGCTGCATCAGTAACCTCCCCATCATCCACTTACTGCTTCCCATGGAGAGCATGATTCATTGGACCAAACAGATGGAAATCGGGAGGGGCGAGATCAGGGCTGTAGGTCGAACGAGAAAGAACACTCCAATGAAGTTTCGTGAGCTCCTCTCAGGTGTGAAGACTTATGTGAGCCAAGTTGTGCAGCGAGGCGATTCTTCTATCACCTCGAATAAGAGTGTCCGCACGTTCCAACATTGCAGGAATCGCAGCTGTATCCGGTCGGCACGCGGAGATCGGACAGGTTTTTACTACCTTGTTGCGATGTTGACAAACGCCTTGCCCGACGATTCACTGTGATTTTGTTCACTGCCAGCTCTCCGTTGAAATTCCTCAAGCGCCTATGAATATCTGCCATGTTCTGTTTTTCGGTTAATGAAACTCTCTGGTTGGAACGCACCTCCGTTACAGACCCCATTTTGAAGGCTACGTATTGTGCCACCACCTATCGGAACTTCATGAAGCTATAGTGGTTGAAGCGGGAACATTCCACGATGTCCTACAACAAATTCTGCATTTCTTTCAGCCGAAATTGGACGAGAAAAATATGTATTGCATTCCTTATTGAACGTCCCTCGCACCTTTTGCAACGCTCGCCTTCGTAAAAGAAGATCATCCTTACCGATCCCAGAAGAGCTGCTGACTTGGTTGGTGGGAGGAAAGTCACATCCACTTTATACTTCTTCGTTGTTCTTGAAATTTTTGAAGAGATATTTCCTACATACGGTAGAAATCCCTTACGCTTTACATCTCTTTCTTCTTCGTCTTCGTCTTTTGTTTGGTGTGGCGTACGCTCTTTCAGAGCTTTCTTAATGTGATGTTTTGTGTATTCGTTATTACGGAATATTTCTTCCGAGAGTATCAGTTGACTCTGTAATCTGTCAGCGTCTGACACTACAAGATCCATGTGTGCCAAAGATTTAAGTACACTCATGCCTGGAAGCATAAATCGGTATGGATGCAGGTGGCTCACCTTGAGAAAAGCTGAAACGTGATCAACCGAAATACCGCGACTAGAATTAAAAATATGCCGGATGTACCCCAAAATAAAGATAGAATATTCGATCTGCCGGGAAAACTTGAAGAAACACATCAAGCAGAATGATTATTTCAAGATATTCTGTGGCCAAGTGTTAACCTTCCTTCGCCAACTTAATGATGAATATGTGTGGAAATTCCCGATTTACAGGATGTCAGCTTCCGTGTTCACAGGGCTTGTAAGCTGCATTTTGTGTGTAGCAATAGTAGCGTTTGTGTCGTTACCGTCGCGTTTGTTTCTTTTGCGCGCTAGCTGTCACGGTTGGCGTGTAGCTGTAAAAGGTGACGTAAGTGGCAAAGAGCGGTTACTGATGGTTCGCGTGCACATTTGTGCAAATAATATGTATGGTTAATGCATAGGATAAGCCGAATCACGCGTGATATATACTTAAACACGTTACGTGTACCGCACTGTGTGGACTGAACTTTGAAAATCTTAATTACACTTACTGCTAGACGATCGGCAGACTTAGGAGATTTGATTGTGAAAGTGATTCAGATTCATGTATAAAAGAAGCGTATGAAGAGTGCGGCCGTAAGAAAGAACGATTTCAGAATATAACCGAAATTCACTAGAAATGTGATAATTTAATCAGTTTAATAACACTCTTTCATTCCGTATATATTAAACTACAGACTGCATGAACCATTTCTGTGTGTGTACAACAAAGGAACTACAATGAAAGGAGCTGCCTGTGCAGGAGTTTCAGATAGAGTGTATAAACTACGGCCGTAAACAACAAATGTTCTTTCCCTACCGCTATTTCTCCAGCCGAGCCGCTGACAGGTTACACACAAACGTTTTACTAATTCACCAGATCTCAATCTCACAACCCGCCTCTGTATCCGAGGTTGTTATCGCACGTTTGTGCGTTGGTGCTCGATTTGGTTCCAATCCTAGTGGTGAATGAAATTGTCACTTATTTGTACACCAGTGTCGGAGGTTGCAGTCCAAACCTCTCCTTAGTGTCTCATGCAGTGAGGAATTTTTACACTGTTGATGGACCAATAATGCTATACGACATTTACATTTTTATCCATCATTCAGGAAGTGTCCCAAGGGGGTAGTAGACTCTTTGAAAATCTGTCTTTTATTTTTTGAATTAATGGATCTCTGCGATGTATTGTAGTGTTCATCCAAAGTTCTCCAGAAACTTGGTTATCGAGTCAGAAGGAAAAAACATTTCACAGTGGAAAAAAAAATTGTCGATATAGCGGCCGGTGTGGCAGCATGTAATTTCAACGACGGCCTAACTGGCATTATAGTAGTTATAAAAGTGGTCGAACTTGAGATCGGACCAACCTGTTACAAGCGACTAAAAGCGTATCGAGCGAACAGAGCAGGGGATGATAGAAGCTGCCAAAGGTGTCCACAGGACCACGAGTAAGTGGGAGGAAAATCTCATTTTGGATCCGAAGCATCGCAGTATGGCCCAGTGGTCGCTGATTAGAGGTGTACTTAAGTACAAAAAAATGTAACCCAACTTTAATTTTCAAATTGGCGGAGAACATAACTTGAGATCAGTGAACACGATTTTGACTGGAAGTTGATGCTGGAATTCTAAACTGAATTCTCTATCAGGATAGTTAGTCGTTTTGCGATATCTTCAAATGTCTGTTTTCAGTCCACGCTCTGGTCTCGATTTTGTAGGCGAAGAAAATGACATTTGTTTAAAAACCTCACCATTTTGTTAGAACTTAATATTTTTCAATTACGCTCTGCATGCTGATAGAAAATATATTGAAAATGACTTACACGAAATTATTTTGTTACAGTTCCTATAGGGGGCTTCGGGAATTGCCTCTGATGACTAATGTTCCGGTTGCGTTGGGTCCTTTCACCATGTGAAGCGGTTACGTGGAGCGTCCCCTGTGGACACAAAAATGATTACTTACAGACAAAAGTGTAAGGTTAAAATTCATGACGAAACCTTCAGCTGCCATTTATTTTGCACAGTCCTCTGCTAGTTTCGGTCAATGATCATTATCCAGCTCGATGATGGTCATTGACAAAAACTAGTAGCGTATAGTGTAAAATAAATGACAGCTGAAGGTTTCGTCAAATAATTGTTAAAATTCATAGCAATTATTTGGTGGCCGAATATCCCCACCTGCAAACATACATAATACTGCATGGAATAAGACTGTATCATCATATTTACGAGGGTCACTCCAAAAGAAATGCACACCAGTTTTTTTTTTAAATCCATCTTTTATTCTACATGTTTGAAAGTTTTACAGTGTGTAGATGCATCCTTTAGGAACAATATTTTCATTTCTCCACATAATTTCCAGCCTTGTCAACTGCCTTACGCCGTCTTGGAACCAGCGCCTGTATACCTGCACCGTAAAATTCTGGACTAACCTCTTGGAGCCACTGTTTGCCAGCGTGCTCAAGGGAGTCATCATCTTCAAACCTTGTTCCACGAAGACAGTCTTTCAGTTTCAGCGTGAAAATTCGTTCACTGTGATGCGTCTGTCAGCAGTTACAAATTCGTTAACTCTTTGCACATTGTCTGGAGTGTGTGCAGTACGAGGCCTGCCGCTGCGAGGACATTCCTCAATATTGTCGTGCCCGCTCTCATAACTTAACTGCTTGCCCACCGACTAACTATACTGCGATCGACAGCAGCATCTCCCTACACCTTTTTCAACCTCTTGTGGATGCTTCCCACTGTCTCGTTCTCACAGCACAGGAATTCTATGACGAACGTCAAGTGTAGCAGCCATCTTGAAGACATGCTGTGACGGCGCCACTCACGGGAACAGGTTGAACTAAGTTTGAAAACAAGCGGGAAGGATGTGTCTACACAATGTAAAACTTTTACACATGCAGAATGAAAACTGTATTTTTACAAAAATAGTGTGCATTTCTTTTGGAGTGACCCTCGTAGCATTAAATTTTCTTTTATTTTAAAAAATCATGAAAACCACCAAATTTTCACGCATTCAAAGAGGGCTACCCTTAATGAGTGCCTTCATCTGGATGTGGCGTGCCTGAAGGAACATATGAACTCTTTCCCACCAAACTGAGGCCACTGTCAAAGCTAGAGGTGGTGATACGCGGTACTGCAGTATCGTCTCCTGTGGCTAATAACGTCTATGTCTGGTGTTACAATTTGTGCACCGTCGGTGTTTAGCCAAGTTCGGTGGGGTGTCCGTCAGATTTTTCTCACGTAATGTGTAGTGCATTTGCGGGAGGCTAAGATACATTTGCTCACGCAGAAAGCCTTGAACCGCATCAAATCTGCTTTGCTTCCGTGTATTGAAATATTATCCTCTTAGCAGCGTAACCGACCGCCTCCGGACTCCGCATATGAGGTCTGCGAGTCCTTTTGGAGGAGACGCACCGGCAGATAGCTGCGCCGCGGCGCGGCGGGCCGGCGGTCTGGCGATCCGGCGCGCGTGTCCTTGATGCCGGGCGCTTTCATTAGCGGGGCGTCTCGTTACGGGGACCGCGCTCCGGGCCATGCAATATTCAGGTTCGGCTTGCGGCTTGCGGGTCGGCCCAGCGCTGGCCCTAAGACTATTGTCTTGCTCCCTCGGTCTTAGCGGGCCGCGCCACACACAGCTCGCAGCGCCGGCGGACGGATGGCAGACAAACCTGTCTAATCTGAGCACACGCGCTGGCGCTCCCGCTGCCGCCGCCGCCCCCTCAATAATGTATAGCGCCGGCGCACGGCGCACCCGGGATCGGCGCTGCTCCTCAGGTACAGACCTGCGCCTAGGGGGCGCTTCACGGCAGTGCCTTTGGCGGCAGCCGTAAGTAATGAAATATTCCGCTAGGGCACATACACTACTGGCCATCAAAATTGCTACACCAAGAAGAAATACAGATGATAAACGGGTATTCATTGGACAAATATATTATACTAGAACTGACACGTGATTACATTTTCACGCAATTTAGGTGCAAAGATCCTGAGAAATCAGTACCCAGAACAACCACCTCTGACAGTAATAACGACCTTGATACGCCTGCGCATTGAGTCAAACAGAGCTTGGATGGCGTGTACAGGTACAGCTGCCCATGCAGCTTCAACACGATACCACAGTTCATCAAGAGTAGTGACTGGCGTATTGTGACCAGCCAGTTGCTCGGCCACCATTGACCAGACGTCTTCAGTTGGTGAGAGAACTGGAGAATGTGCTGGCCATGGCAGGAGTCGAACATTTTCTGTATCCAGAAAGGCCCGTACAGGACCTGCAACATGCGGTCGTGCATTATCCTGCAGGGATCGAATGAAGGGTTTCGCAGGGATCGAATGAAGGGTAGAGCCACGGGTCGTAACACATCTGAAATGTAACGTCCACTGTTCAAAGTGCCGTCAATGCGAACAAGAGGTGACCGAGACGTGTAACCAATGGCATCCCATACCATCACGCCGGGTGATACGCCAGTATGGCGATGACGAATGCACGCTTCCAATGTGCGTTCACCGCTATGTCGCCAAACATGGATGCGACCATCATGATGCTGTAAACAGAACCTGGATTCATCCCAAAAAATGACGTTTTGCCATTCGTGCACCCAGGTTCGTCGTTGAGTACACCATCGCAGGCGCTCCTGTCTGTGATGCAGCGTCAAGGGTAACCGCAGCCATTGTCTCCGAGCTGATAGTCCATGCTGCTGCAAACGTCGTCGAACTGTTCGTGCAGATGGTTGTTGTCTTGCAAACGTCCCCATCTGTTGACTCAGGGATCGAGACGTGGCTGCACGATCCGTTGCAGCCATGCGGATAAGATGCCTGTCATCTCCACTGCTAGTGATACGAGGCCGTTCGGATCCAGTACGACGTTCCGTATTACCCTCCTGAACCCACCGATTCCATATTCTGCTAAAAGTCATTGGATCTTGACCAACGCGAGCAGCAATGTCGCGATAAGATAAAACCGCAATCGCGATAGGCTACAATCCGACCTTTATCAAAGTCGGAAATGTGATGGTACGCATTTCTCCTGCTTACACGTGGCATCACAACAACGTTTCACCAGGCAACGCCGGTCAACCGCTGTTTGTGTATGAGCAATCGGTTGGAAACTTTCCTCATGTCAACACGTTGTAGGTGTCGCCACTGGCGCCAACCTTGTGTGAATGCTCTGAAAAGCTAATCATTTGAATCTCACAGCATCTTCTTCCTGACGGTTAAATTTCGCGTCTGTAGCACGTCATCTTCGTGGTGCAGCACTTTTAATGGCCAGTAGTGTATATGTCGCTCTGTCTAACGAATATTCATCAGAGATCAGAATGAATGTAGTTTTGTATAAGGGGCATAAAATGAAAACAAGACAGATGGAAAAAAATTTTTGAACATTGTTCCAGGAATAACAGCGACCTATTAATACTATAGTTTTATAAATAAACACAGTCCTGATCGCATTTAAGTTGATATTGCTTTTGTTTTTCAGATGACCAGCTCCGATCTTCTATGAGAACATCAGCAGATATACATTCATTGATAACAGCGGGAAGCGCTAGCGTGGAGGAGGTCTGTCCGTGCTGGCGTGGAGTACACTGCTAGCGGGTGTTCTCCGTCAGCACGGGCGGACCTGCTCCACGCCACCGATTCCTACTATCATCAAGGAATGCAGATACATTCTGAGTAACGTGTACTACCAACGGAGGCTGCATTATGCTCACCCTGAAAAAAATTTTTTTTAAATGTAGATTTCATTACTTGTTGTTGACTTTTACTCACAACATACTTTTTGAAGAGATATTGATGTGTAGATAGGGTCTTGAACCTGAAAATATTGAATAAGACGGTTATTGGGGAAAGTGATATCTACTACTAAAACTTAAAATTTTTGGGTTAAGTTTAATTGAAAACCTTTAAACCTTTTTGGAATCAGATAGAGGAATTAATTAGAAACAAATATTTTTTCAGAATTTTAAAATATAAACTAACTGACTATATTACAATAGTGTCAAAAAGTTGGCACGAAGTGCCCCTCTCCCATTCGTGCTGGAAGGGTTAATGCGTTGCGTCAGGTTTAATTCACCACAAGTTGACAGGTTTTTAACGAATTATTTTTTTATCTTTCATTTTTGGTATAATGACAGATTAATTTGTTTCTGAAGCGGGAAAACACCTTTTTATTTAAAACGTATATTTTGTTTTACAGCCCATGCTACCCGACACAACATCTCAAACTACACTGGACTCGCATTCGGGAGGACGACGGTTGAATCCCGTCTCCAACCATCCTGATTCAGGTTTTCCGTGATTTCCCTAAATCGTTTCAGGCAAATGCCGGGATGGTTCCTTTGACAGGGCACGGCCGATTTCCTTCCCAATCCTTCCCTAACCCGAGCTTGCGCTCCGTCTCTAATGACCTCGTTGTCGACGGGACGTTAAACACTAACCACCTACCTACCCCAACAATTCAAACTGTAAGTCTTAGAAAATCTTTTCTTGCTGTGTGTCGTTTTGGTTACAAATACTTTTTCACTAATTGTACCAAAACACATGTTCAAATAAAGATTTTATGCACTTATAACTTGTTTCAAAACAACAAAAAAGGTTTGGGCCAGTTTTGGCTTAAGTGTCCTATTCTAGTGCCGTTCGTCTATACACTGATGACCCAACCCATTATAACCACTTGATTCACATCTTATCGGTCCACCTCTGGAACGCAATGCAGAATCGACTGTGACTGATGTGAATTCGGCATTTCCTTGGTACATTCCCGGAGGTATGGATTACCAGATGTCTATGGGCAGGTCACGCAATTCCCGTAAACTGCGGACCGTTGGTTTGTGGGTTTGGAGCTGGCGGCCGATAGCGTCCCAGATCTATTCTCGCGGGCTCAGATCAGGCGAATTTGATGGCCAGTGCGTCAACATGAGTTCGTTATCACCCTCTTCAGAATGCTGCAGCACGATTAGGACCTAGTGACGGACAGTTGTTCTGGTGGGAGTTGCTTTTACCATTGGGGGAAGACATCAAGCATGAACGGTAGCAGGTGACTGCAGTAATGTTCACGTATACCACAGCTATATGATGGTTTTAGTGCTGCCCCAGATCCCATGAACGCCCAGACTATTTGCATATTAATACACACACCATCCCGCGCCCGTGGCGCGGTGCGAGTTATGAGACAAGAAGTTAAAACTGTTGTGACTGTCTGTCACAAATTAATTGGGTTCTGAACAGGGGATAAAAGACTTGATTATTACACGGGTAAAATATAAGAAATGAAATATATTTACAATAAAAAGGAACACTTATCTTTTGTTATACAACTTCTTCTGTGACTGTGGGGTCAGAGACCGCAGCTCGTGGTCGTGCGGTAGCGTTCTCGCTTCCCGCGCCCGGGTTCCAGGGTTCGATTCCCGGCGGGGTAAGTACAGCATCTTGCTTCTCTGTTGAGTCCCTGGTCATCTTTGGTGGCACTAGTCATCTATGGTGGCACTAGTGTTCAGTGTGTGTGTTATCCGGGCATGGATGTGTGTGATGTACTTAGGTTAGTTAGGTTTAAGTAGTTCTAAGTTCTAGGGGACTGATGACCATAGATGTTAAGTCCCATAGTGCTCAGAGCCATTTGAACCATTTTTTGTGGGGTCAGAGCTTAGGTATATGTATACACGTAGATAGAACCAGTCTAATACTTGTGGTGCAATAGACTGTCGTTGGTGACAGAACGAGAAGCACTGTTCAGCAGAAACTCTTTATCGTAGCACTGTTCAAGACGTGCAGGTTAAGTTGAAGAGTCTAAGTGGTTGTCTTTAACTCTGTCGTCACCGAATACGGTACTGCTTGTTGTGGACTATGCGATGACTGGAGCGTAGCGTTGTGTACAGCCAACCTCTTGTCCGATGTTGCTCTGTTTCATGACAGGCCGCCGACAGTGGCGCGGAGAACTTCAGTGGGCGTGTTCAAATGGTTCAAATGGCTCTAAACACTGTGGGACTTAACATCTGAGGTCACCCGTCCCTTAGACTACTTAAACCTAACTAACCTAAGGACATCACACACATCCATGACCGAAGCAGGATTCGAACCTGCGACCGTAGATACCATGTGGTTCCGGACTGAAGCGCCTAGAACCACTCGACCACAGCGGCCGGCCAGTGGGCGTGTCTTCCTACTTCCTTGTCATTCGAGTGGTCAGCGATGCTCCGATAGAAAAGAGCATCTCTGTGGTGTCCAGCGCTACACGACTACACCACAAAACGTACAACACACAGCTGCTTCAAACGGAATATCATTGATAAAGAAGAATATACATGTCATACTTCTCGTTTCACTACCAGCAATTTAAGCTGTACTCGTAGGTTCCTCCCAAACCACATACTCGGAAATCGACAAGTATTTGGAATTAAACAGTCAGATATTTATTTTATTCTTCGTTTTCTAATCAGACAGAAATATAAATAACCTCGAATATCACAGAACACACATTCGTAAGCGGGTCTCAGTATGATTTAACAACAATAAGATTTAAAAAAAATTATGAGCATACCTAGAAACCTGCTTCAGCACTATAATGCTCTACATTACCCTAGCGCTACACTGTAGTCACGTGATTTCTGTCTTTTTATTGTGGGTATCATAGCGTGTCCTGAAGGCTTATGACATTGTCTT
This sequence comes from Schistocerca cancellata, assembly GCF_023864275.1. Lineage (NCBI taxonomy): Eukaryota > Metazoa > Arthropoda > Insecta > Orthoptera > Acrididae > Schistocerca > Schistocerca cancellata. The sequence goes on from NC_064626.1 coordinate 1,038,254,352, forward strand.
TAACTGACATTTAGTGATGAGGGTGACGTCGTAGTCTGCCGCATCGAGTCACTTCTGTTTGGAGCAGATGCATGGTGTATATTTAACGTATTCAGTTTTGAGCATGGATGCCGGGACGCTATACCCAACCTTCCTCCCTTCCCCGCCTGGATGCCGGCATATCCGGACACGACCGTCGACCTGGTGTTACAAGAAACGTGATTCATCCAGTCGGGTGACACGTTTTCAATGACCACAATCGAATCTTGATGATCCAGTGCCCAGTGCAGTCCTAATTGACAGCATCATTGGTTCAACATGGCCGGCCGTAGTGGCCGAGCGGTTCTAGGCGCCACAGTTGAACCGAGCGACCGCTACGGCCGCAGGTGCGAATCCTGCCTCGGGCATGGATGTGTGTGATGTTCTTAGGTTGTTTAGTATTAAGTAGTTCTAAGTTCTAGGGGACTTGTGACCTCAGAAGTTAAGTCTCATAGTACTCAGAACCATTTGAACCATTTTGAATCTGGTTCAACATGGGAACATTTAGGGGGCGTCTGCTGTTAATCCCCAGGTTCAATAACGTTCGTTGAAACATGTGCTCCGAAACACTTGTGCCCGCATCGGCGATGTAGTGTGGCCCAGATCGCCACCTGTCATGCTTTACAGAGCGAGAAAGTTATGTTCTATGATGACGCGTGGACGTCGAACATCTTGTCGTCTATTCTGGGCTTCACTGGGAAACCACTTTCCATAGATGCTCACGGCGGTAGCACGCGAACAGTGGACCAGCTTCGCCGTTTCCGAGATCTCATTCCCAGGCGCCCGGCGATAACACTCTGTCTTTTGTCGAAGTCCCTGAGTGTCAGTGGATTTCTTCCCTTGGCGTCCGTGTCGGCGCTAGAGTGATTCTTTTCTTTATTGTTATTTCATTCTGCTCGATCCATATGGATAGTAGATGGGCTGTCAGCGCTGCAACTTTCCGCTCCTCAACCAGAAGCAGTAAAAATATAAATAAAGGTTACACATGTATGATTAAAAGATGAATTTCCACAATGTTTTTAAAATATATAAACGGGTGAAATCTGGTGGCGTTTACATGAACTAAGCTGTTAATTTCTCGTGCTGCTTCAATGGAAATCGAAGGACTAAGATATAAAGATAGAAACAACCATGTATTTTTAAAAGATGCTGCAGAAACAGTGATGTTCTTTTTTTTTATATAACCCTGCACTTTCACTAAAAAGCAGAAGATCTGCACTGGAAAAAAAAGATTGCGGGAGGCGAAATGTTTTCTATAGGGTTGAAAGGTGTGGGTATAAGCATGGGAGTTCATTCGGTAGTATTTTTGGAGATGAAAGTGTGGTGTTACCACTTCAGGATTTTCTGCACTAACTGATTTCTCGATTATGCCCTGTAAATGTTCGATGGGATCTGTGTGGCCAGATCATTCGCTCGAAGTGTCCAGAATAATCTTCAAACTACTAGCGAACAATTGTGGCCCGGTGATGTGGCGCATTGTCATCGGTAAAAATGTCATCATTGTTTGGGAACACGAAGCCGAAGAACGGATACAAATGGTTTCCAAGAAGCCGAACAAAGCAATTTCCAGTCGATTATCGGTTCAGTAGTACCAGAGGACACAGGTCATTTCATGTAAACTCAGCCCACACCTTTATGGAGGCACCACCGGCTTGCACAGTACCTTGCTGGCAACTTGGGTCCATGGCTTCGTGGTGTCTACGCCATACGCCAACCCTAGCATCAGCTCGTACCAACTGATTAGGGACTTATCTGAGTAGGCCACGGCATTCCAGTCGTCTAGGGTCCAACCAATGTGGTTGTGAGCCCAGGAGAGGCGCTGCAGGCGATTCGTGCTGTTAGCAAAGGCACTCGCGTCGGTCGTCTCCTCCCACAGTCTATTAAGCCAAATTCTGTCGCACTGCCCTAACGGAGCCGTTTATCGTATGTTCCACATTGATTTCAAGCAGTGTTGCTTGTTTGTTAGCACTGACAACTCTACGAAAACGCCGCTGCTCTAGGTCGTTAAGTGAAGGTTCAAAAATGGTTCAAATGGCTCTGAGCACGATGGGACTTAGCTTCTGAAGTCATCAGTCCCCTAGAACTTAGAACTAGTTAAACCTAACTAACCTAAGGACATCACACACATCCATGCGCGAGGCAGGATTCGAACCTGTGACCGTAGCGGTCGCGCGGTTCCAGACTGTAGAGCCTAGAACCGCTCGGCCACTCCGACCGGCGTTAAGTGAAGGCCGTTGAGTACTGCGTTGCCTGTGCTGAAGTGTAATGCCTGAAAAATGATATTCTCGGCACACTCTTGGACACTGCAGGCTCTCGGAACACTGAATTCCCTAACGATTTCCGAAATGGAACATGTCATTCGTCTAGCTCCTACTACCATTCCGCGTTCAAAGTCTGTTAATTCCCGTCGTGCGGAAACCTTGTCACATGAAACACATGTGTACAAATGACAGCTCTGCCTATGCCCTGCCCTTTTATACCTTGTGTACGCGATACTGCCGCCATCTTTATATGTGCAAATCTCTTTCCCATGGCTTTTGACACCTCAAGTGTACTTTCCTTACCGCATCAGGTGCCTGCAATGCCATCAGGATATATTCAGTATGCCGACAGGCAATTGCCGTTACGTTTTGCCTCATCAATTTATTGTGTATGTGCAAAGAGTAGTGGTTAGCGAACCAGTATGCTTTACCTAGCGTGTCAAATGCTGTCATCAACCGGGCCGCGAAAGTGAAATCAACAACTGTAATTTATCCGCAAACAAACTGCAAATGTACGAAAAACTGATTTAAAATGTGTTTCGGAACTTTTTGATGATCCTTGATACTAACATGGTACGCCTAACATTTTTATAAGCTACACATGCATACTGGCTGTGCACCTAATAAACGTACTCGACTTGGCTGAACACTACTTGAAATAATATCAGTAACATTTAAAATGATAAGAGGAAGCCACATTATCGAGTTCAGTTGAACAAAAGATTAGCTCACATTTAAAATGGGTCTACTAGCGTTACTTCATGTGCATACCGAGTCCCATTGTACATGTACACATTACACTGTTCAACAGTAGCGGCTAAAAGAACAAACACAAACTTCTCTTTGTCAGCGGCTAATTATCCATCTGCAAGTCATTACGAAAGAGACCGCTCATATCATCTTGTGGTGTAATCCTTAACATTTGCGACAAAAACAGGACAAAAATTGTCCTTGACAGGGACTATTCCATCTCAAAAGAGCTTAGACTAGTGTTCTGTTATCTTCGCAGTATCGTTTTAGTGTGCCTCGGTGGTTACGGTGTCCAGGTTGTAGTGGTAATATACATTTTTTTATATCTTGTAGACTCTTTCATGTCTGGAAATGATTTGTATGCTTGAAAAATTCAAAGTTGCACCACGATTTGGTGTCCAGTGTATATGTACCTGTAGGTGTGCCTATAACTAACTCTGTAAATTAGATAGTTATTTATATCGATCACTTCCCAGTGAGATTTGACATACTGGGTCTACAAATGAGAAAACATTAAGAGCGAACTACTCATAGAGACATATAAAACTTAAAGGTTTCATCTGATAAGGATTTGAATCATGTGTGCAACCAACGTTCATATAAATACAGTTGTAAACAAATTAGATGATAATGCCAAAATTAATATCATACTAATTATTCATATCTCTTCACTACACACACATACACCTTTAGCTCTCAGAACCACATCAACACCGCTGTCATTGTGTTACATACTTAATCCTTCAATCCGGACACATGTTCGTAGGCAGATTTTTTCCACCGTTTCGACTCAGGAATCCGTCCCTGCAGTTTGTCGGTTTTATTGATGTTCACCCCGTATAACGACAAAGCATAAGCTCTTTAGTACTGCTGACATAACTCTAAGGTCATAGTATATCGATAATATTCCGTGTGTAATTACAACGTTGCTGTCATCAGCAAAGAGGTTTTTACGTGTGTCTAACTTCGTGTGGAAGATCACTGTGTCAGATGACATATTTCTGCTCCTTTTTTGAATATGCTGTGCAATTATCTTTTGTGATAAGCCGCAGCTGTGTGCCAGACAAGGGTTAGACCCTAAGTCCCCGAAAAAGCAGTAATCTGGCCTGGGGACACAGACTGGCACACGATACTTACAAACAATAATTTTCATTAGTCCGTCTCGCTAGCTGAGTGGTCAGCGTGGCAGACTGCTTTGCGCGGGACGCAGGTTCAAATCTCTGTAGTGTCAGAGACTTTTCCACCTTGGTAGGACTGGACCGGAGTCCACTAATCATAGTGATACCAGCTGATAGGCTCCATACAGGGTAAAGGTGACGGCATTGGCTGAGGATGGCACGGCGCTCCCGATTGGCCCATCTAGCACCCAAGCTGCAGAGCTCTGTGTACGTTCCATCACATACAACGCTAAAGGGCAAACTCCTTCTTTCGAATGTGGAACGTGGTGAAAATGACTGTCCGTATTCGTCTGTACACGTTCTAATCTCTCTTTTCTTATTCATAGGGTTCCTCTGCAGTATATAAGATTTGGGTTGTAGTACTGGTGCACACTCTTCTTCTTGAACTGCTTCTCCAAATTTATCCAACAGAATTTCAGGTGATGGGGTCCGCTTTCCAGTAAAAGGTTCCGATTCTGTTCCTTAACGATATCTGCTACACTTTCATGTGAACTATACCAACCTATTACGGTAGTTCGTTTCCTGTTTCCTTCTATATCGTCAATAAAGCACACGCGATGACTCCAAAATCTCTAGGGGTACTCTAGAAAAGCTCAGACATATGTCTTGTCATTTAATTCTTCTAGAAATGCACGACGCGTTCCAACAATCCTTCCAACAAACATTAGATTCCATATGACGTCCCTGCGAGTGATTTTAGTTTTTCGTTTCATTTCATATCACTTTGCAATCTTACCTCTAAATAACAAAGCAACTGATTATGCTGCAGAGATTTATCATTAGTATTGTAATTGGATACTATAAGATGTGCTTTCCGCTACACACCGTTAGGTGGCTGGCGGAGTATAAATGTAGATGTAGAAGATCTTTTCTGTTTAGTAGACATTAGTATGTATTTATATGTATTTAAAGAGAAGTCCCCCGTAGATCAACAGGATATACTTTGTGCTGTCTGAATCTTTCTGCTTTTCTTTAGACTAATCAAGCTGTAGACAACAGCATAGTCAGCAAACAAGCACCTGATGCCACTAACTGTATGAGATCAATCATGTCTGTACATTGAGTAGAAGTCGAATTACGCTTCACGGCTTACACGATCTTACATTCTCATCTGCTGAACATTTTGTTTCCGGCAGAATATATGGGGTGCTGTCAGTAAAATGTTCTTTGAGTCAGCTACCTACCTGAGGAGAAACTATCTGTGATATTATCGTGGTCATTAGGCAACAACGTAGGACTGTCACTTGGATGACACCCTTGACAATTTTGAATCTCTTTGCACCCAATATTTCTAAAACATTTCTTGCTATATGACAAGTATTTGAAGCAGTGATAATGCCATATCCACAGAAATACTCAGCAAAGCGCTGTGAAGCGCATGGCAGAAGGTGCTTACCAGAGTGCTATGAACTAAAGTTACTTCACGTTTCATTGACGTATGAAGCGCAGGAAGAATGACTACTAAACTGCATTTGCGAACGCTATAATTAATCTAATCCTGTCTTCGAGGACCCTACGGGAACTATATCTAGGTGCTGTAGGATATTCATATATTCTTCACTTAACACTGTTTCTTGAATCCTGATAAGTAGGCTTTCGCGTGATAATTATCGTCTGTCATCAAGCATAATCAGTTCAGTTTTTCAGAATTTGCGTGGAAATCTCGAGTGGGTCAAACAAATCTACCACCATCCCTCCTGCCCTTTTTTGTGTACTTTTAATATCCTCTGTTTGACCTAATTCCTATTGGTGCCACACGCCTGAGCTGTACTCAAGGATAGGTCACATGGATGTATCGTTCATCTCCTATGTATGCTGCTTTGCATACGACTGAGCTTATGTAATCATTTCATCTCACGCATTATTGCTTCTCCAGGATGATTTTCATATCACTGGTAACGCACAAGTAACTTCACTAACAGAAACTGTGCTAATTAAACTCACCCCTTACTACTTCCGAATGACTGTGACACTGTGAATTTGGCTGTCTTTGAATAAACAATGGCCGATGTGTTTGATACTGATGGACTATTACCATTTGTCCACCACTGCCGATTACTCTTGTCTGTATGACATCGCAGTCGCATTCATTTTAGGCCTCGTTAGACCTGAAGTTAGAGCTTGTTGAAACACGTAGTCTATCTCTTGGGGCATCTAATGTATATTTACAACACACATTTCATGATTTTTTGCAATTTGTCTACTTTCTCGAAGAGAGGCGCTTGCTGAGACATTTCTACGATCATTTCAGCAGTTGGAACTTCTGTGCAGATTAAAACCATATCACAGATTCGGCTCGAACACGGAACCTTCGCCTTTCATCGGCAGATGCGCTACAAATTGAGCCACGAAGCTTCCGAGATCGAATCCCAATCTGGCATGCTCTGTTGCAGAGTCAAAATTCACTCTGGACTTAGTCAGTATTTTGCTAACCTCATTCTTCATATCTGATTTGTTTCAATAACTAGCTTTTAGAGGTGGATGCTATTTTTTGTCTGGAAGTCTAGACGTTTCGCTTAACCTATAGGAAAGCTATTGTTCTCTGCTACCCTTGTGGCTGCTTCTGGTGTGTAGAGCGCATCCGACGTATCAAAGAGACTGTGCAAAAGCTTATGTAGTACAATATCACCGAGCCTTCATAATAGTCCATTTATTGTTGTAGGAACGAAGGTTGCGAGAGATTATGAACAGTATTTTCAGAATAATCATACAAATGACAGAATGATATCGTGTGCCAAACAGCTCCATTAGGGGCTGAAGAATTTGACATTACGAGAAGCTGGCTCGCAGTGAGTGTTTTGACAGCGCTTGGCGGGCAGACAAACGAGTGAGGGATTCTGGTGGTTAGACACTAGATGCTAGAATTTTCCCGAGATCTGAGTGTTTGCATTTGTCTAAGGGATGGAGACGATTACATTCGTGAATTAATATGCAACTAAATGAACTTTTCTCGCACTTGTTGCTGTATTCGATACTCTGGCCACACTATATACGTGTTACTTACTATTTTATTGTCTTCATTTGAATACAAAGTATATGTGAAGCCACCATTCATCATATGTGAAAATTATTGAATAAACATTTATTTCATGTAAAATACAATCGTCTGATCTCGTCAGCATAATTACTCCTATGGGATTTAACACACCGTTTAAGTTATTTATGTATTATTTGCTAACTTGTCTACTTACTTAAAATGGTAAAGGAACAATTCTATAATAACTGTATAGGCTTCGGAAGACTAGTGCATAACTGACTCATATGACATCATAAAGACACATGTCATGAAATTACGTTGTGCGTTGCCCACACCGATTGTTGACAGTGAAACTGCTGGATGGTGGCGGGATACCTAAATTTACTTCTATACTCAGCAAGATACCTCACTGTGAGTGGCAGAGGGTATGTGTCACTCTCACACTTTCACCTCCCCCTTTTCCCATTCCGGTCGCGAATAATTTGTAGGTAGAGATTACTGGCAAGCCTCCATGTGCTCTCGAATCCCTATGATTTTACCTTCAGGGTCTCTTCGCGTGATGTATGTAGGGGGAACACAATATATTAGTTCACTCGTGTAGGGACGAACACCTCGATGCAAAACGCCTCTCTTGCAGAGTCTACCACTAGAGCTGGCTGAACATCTCCATGAAGCTTTCGTGCTTACTAAATGAATCTGTAACGAGACGTGCTGCTCCTCTTTGGGTCTCTTTCTGTTTCCTCTATGAATTCTGTCTGGTACGGATCCCAGTATGGCGGGCAATATTCAGATATTCAGGTGTTGGTCGAACGAGGGTTTTGTAAACTACGTCCTTTGTTGCTCGATTTCAATTCCTAAGGATTCTTCCAATGAATCTCAGTCCATGATATGCCTCACCTGCAATTACTTTTATGTAAATGTTCCACGCTGAATCCACGTTAAACCCGGTCTAGAAATTTTATGGAAGTGGTTGCTTCCAGTGCTTGTTCGGCAAAATTTTGTAATCGTACAATAAAGGATCTTTCTGCAAGTGTATGCACAACACACATTTGTTTGGGTTGAGTGTCAATTGCCAATCCTTGCACAAAGGGTCGACCCTCTGTAGGTTTTCCACCATTTTTCTACAATTTTGTAGCATAGCGGTTTCTGTGTATGCAACAGCTTCATCTGCGAAAGACCTCACGAAATTTCCAGCGTTATCCACTAAGCCATTTATAGTTATTGTGAATACACTCGCAATTACTTTTAGGTCTGAGGATTTCTCTTCGTTGAGAATGACATGCTGTGTTTTGTTTGCTAGAAACTCTGGAGTCCAGTCACACAGCGGGCTTGATATCCTGTTAGCTAGTTTTTTTTTTTCATTTGGCGGAAATGTGGAACCGTATCGAACGCCGTCCGGGAGTCAATGAACACAGCATCAACCTGTGCGCCGTTATCTATTGTTTTATGAGTCGCGCCGACGAAGAGAGCGAGCCGGATTTCACACGACCGTTGTTTTCTGAATCCTTGTTGGTTCCAACAGAAGAGATTTTTGGTCTCCAAAAATGTCGTAATAAGCGAATGTAAAACGTGTTCAAAACTTCTACAACGTACCGCCGTCAGAGTGCGTCTGTGCGACGATCCTTCCTGAAAGCGAGAATGAACTGTGCTTTTTTTCCAATCATTCGGGACGCTTCGCCCCGTCATCGACCTACCGTGCACTACTGCTAGAGGAGGGCACATTCTTTTGCATAGTCTTTAAGAATCGAACTGGTGTCCCATCAGGTCCAGTTTAAAGATTTCATTTGCTTTTTTGTTTCATGGCGACTAATTTCGATATCTATCATTCTCAGGCTCGTGCGACTATTTAAAGGAGGAACTGCAGTGCAATCTACCACTGTGAAACAGTTTTGGAAAAAGAAGCTTAGTACTGCGGCCTTGCCGGTGTCAGCCTCCGATCCCATCCAGTTTTGCTCACAGTGAGTCTGGACAAACGACTTCTGTCCCTTCACTGATTTAACTTGTGATCAAAACTTTTTAGGATCTTTTTTCATGGCGATAGATAGCATTTTACTTTATAATTCGTTGAACGCTTCTCCTTACGCTAATTATGGCTCCGTTCATGTTTTGTTTGTCAGTCAGGGTTCAGGTATATTTAAATTTGGTGTGACATTTTGCTTTCATAGCAGCTCCCGAAAGCGCTTGTCGAACCACGGTGGGTCTTTCCAATCCTTCACAAGTGTAATCGGCACATACCTGTCTTTAGCGTATTGTACAATACTCTTGAATGTGGTCCATTGGTGCTCAACCTGCTACAATTAGAATTAACCGGTTAGGTAATCTGACATGTTTCTTGTCGCTCTTAATAAGCAGAAATACTTTCTAATCCTTCTTCACATTCCCATTTACAGTCTAATTCACTCATGTGTAATGGCCTTAGGATAATTGATTCCCTGTTCTACGCTGAGTTCGGGCCCGTTGGTGACCAGAAGGTGCAATAGGTTGCCTTCATGAGTCGGTTCTCTGAATAGCTGCTCAAGGTAATTTTTGGATAAAGCTTGGCTCTTAGAACAGTTTCACCTGATTCCTCGTACCTGCTACCCGCCATAGTTTCTTGAGTCTCCCAGTCTACAGCTGTCGAGTTGAATTCTCTAGCCTATACTATAACACGACCAGGATATTTTCACGAAGTATTCTCTAGGTTTAGCCCCAAATGTCCTCCCACTACTGCTCTAGCCTTTATCTGTAGTGGAGAAACCTGTTTATTCTAAACATTACTTTTTGGATTATATGGTTTCCGTATCCGGCTTGGTTACAATCATTATCTCTATTTTGGGTAAATATGAGTCTCAAAGTCAACTAATTGATTATCACAGAACTATAGTATAATCAAATTCAAATATTAAGAGAGGGCTCATTGATTGCGATCGTAACCGTATGTAAAGTTGTCACCGTGACAAAAAAGAAACTTCTTTTATGTTTCCTAATGTATGAAGAAACACGTCATAGGTATGATTCAGCTGGAGCAGTTTCAACCAGCCTTATTAAACATATTGTGAAGTGTTGGTCGAGCTGCTTAGCATACCCATAAGATGCTGTAAGTCCGCTCCCTGTTGGCTGCAGGGAAGGGAATCTCCCCATAAGATCATGTAAATGTAAGAAAATACAGAGTCACGCATCAGAAACTTCTTATTGAACGAAATCTACTAGAGGTGGCCCAGTACAATCAAGTGTGAAACTGTGGGTACCACACTACCCACCGACATATTAATGAAAGGGCTTATGTAAACTATAAAAGAAACTAGCAGTCAATTTAAAAGCTTGGTTTGTTTCCATGAAGCAAAGAACAAATGAATTACCCACTTTGCAAATCAAATATTCAATACCAGCACAACGGCTTGTAATTATGAAATCTAGCTTTGGCACAGGAGTGTGGATACAAGAAAGCATAACTGCAAGAATGGTTAGTGGTTTAAAGAAATACAAGAAAATGAAGTATCGAAACACAGGTAGAATCGCCAGGCTGCGTGATGGAAGCAGCTAGCTGACTGTGGACGTTAAAACTGTGCAATTCAAGCTGGTGAAGTGCCAGCTCAAACTTACCACTCCTATTTGCGTGAATACAGAAGACAGTGGCAGTGACGGCCAATGTGGCAAACCTTGCGAGTTCCAACCAATAATAAATTTGTAAATAGGTTAAACAAATTCCTACGTAGGCAGACTTTTGTCATAGTTAACCAGTGGTCGTCTGGCACTTGGAGTTAACAGAGAAAATCTCTACTACTCCATGATAGTTTCTCTGGGCCAACTGAAGGGCTTACATATAGACAGGCGTGGGAAAGTATGTCTTCTACAAAAATAATTATAGTCAGCTGATCAGAGTGCCTGTTACTAGGACTTTAAATAAACATTCTGTAGAGGCATGTCCACAGAGAAACTGCCACAGAGAAACGGCTTAATCATTCTGGCAGCTACACCTCGCATCACATGTTATATTGCGAAAAAAATCCCTTCTAGTGTCTTTCGCAATAAAGATTTATAACTGATAGCCCACCTCAGCCGCCTGCTGCGCCAAGATGAAACGTAACTTGTTCCTCATCTGCTACCTGCTTTGGAGGACAGCTTTCATCTCAAAACACGTTTATGATCCCTCCTGGTCCTCTTAAATAAATTTCCATGTCGCTCAAGCCAACTAGAAAGCTTTCAAGACTCCACAAGATAAAAGGTACCCCTCACCATGATGAGAAGGAAGACGAAAAGAGATAATTAGTTGAGCAATCATTGGCACTATCGAATAATGCCTGCAAGTATGATGCAGCGTTAAAGGTTCAGGTAGACTGACTTTGATGATGTGCATGTTACATTATAAAATATGTTGTGTGACAGTTTTTCATCACAAGTGATATCACCCTTGAAAATAAGCAACACAGAATGCCAGTAGCTGTTGAAAGATGTACTACCTGGTTTGAAGCAAATGTTCTTCACAAAAATGACTGTAAAACTGCAGACATTGTATTCAGTCTGAATGCTCCCAGATGTGATAACTAAACAGTGAAACAATTGGGATTTTACATAAATCAGATCCTCAGCTGGGGTACTCACGCAGGAAAATTATGTGGCAGACTAGCATGTGCCATCTATCTGCTTTACAAGCTGAGGATCAGTATCAGTAAATAATTTCTATTATATGCACATCTCGCATTTTTCCATTCCCATCTCAATTACGAGATACTATTATGAAGAAATTCTGTGGGCTCAGAATTAGTTTTTAGTGTCAAAATAATGCTATAAGGTGTATTGGAGGACTTAGCTCCTGTGAATCACATAAAGATCATTTAAATCAACTAAATATGTCTTTGTTACAGAGGATGTAAATTTGAACTAAAGAGGACAATTCATGTCTGTTACACAAGAAGTGGACGTAATATTAATGTACTGTATGCTAGGCCAGAGAATACCCAGTACAAACTCAAATACCTTTCTCTTGTGTACTTCAACAAATTACTTGAAAATCCATTCAAGTGACAGCAAATTAATTTAAAACTAGTCTTGTGAAATTTATTTTTCTCAAGAGTTTCTTGAGTGAGTAAGAAATGATCCATATTACTTATGAGAAAAACAGTAAATAAACAACTGGTATTTTTATAACCAAATACATATGACAGACTTTATTTTATCTGCTTTATATGCTAATAATCATTTACCTTGTTGGTTTTTATTATCTTTATCATTAACTTAACTATGTAGTAAATTCATGTTGTAATTGCTGTATTATGTGATTAATTACTGTTATCGTCATTTACTTAATTTGCAGCATATCTATCTTGTATTACTTTCTTATATGTAGCAATATTTGTATAAGTTTTTTCCGCGGGTTTGGCCCACTAAAGACCATATGAAATAATTTATGTCTTCTTTCTTTTTTTCCTTTCTTTCTTTTTATTTGTTTTTAATTCCTTCTCTCTTTTTTCGCGTCTTCCGTATGTCCATAAAGCTCCTGTCTTTATCTTTGTTTTCTCCTGGAAGCCTGTAAAACGTTTTACTTTTATTTTGAACTTTTCTGTTTCTCGTATTTATTTCTCTGTTACTTGTTTTCCCTCCAGTCTGCTTTAACTCCTTTGACCCATGTCATTGATTTTTTTTCTTTTTTGGTTTCTGCCATAAAGTTAAAAATCCATCTTTTTCGTGTAGTGTTTTTAATGTCCATAATTGTTCTCACCCACATTGTACCTAATATTCGTTCTATTTTTCCATAAATTTCTTTATTACTCCTTAATTACCATTTCCTATTTTCGTATATTGGTGGCGAGACCTTATTGATTATTTTCCTTTCCTTCTTTTCCATTTCACTTACTTGTTTGGATGTGTATAATGAAAGTAATTCTGAATCGTAAAGGCATTCTGGTCTAATGACAGTGTTGTACTGCTGGAGTTTTGCATTGATGGAAATCGGTTTTTTGCTATACAGATACAGGTTTTTAGTTAAATGAAAAGCCACTTCCATTTTTCTTCCCCTAACTATAATGCTGTCTTTGCCCAAAGGTTTTAGATGTTTTATTTCACCTAGATATTTTGTAGCCTTTGTTATTCTTCTATAATCAGTTTCTGTGTATTTTGACGCTTCCTTCACATCTGTCATGTACTCCGTTTTTTCAAAAGAAATACGAG